>NC_088869.1:18375750-18600750 GCF_032884065.1 Artemia franciscana | reverse complement strand
GGGAACATAAACCTGAAGCATCATAACCTGAACCTGAAGTATCAACTGAATAGAATTATACAGAATATACTTATTTTCAATATTAAGCTTTTATTTCTATTCTTTTTCGCTTTGGCCTTCTTTAACCTCAAGGGGTTGATAAAGGGGTACCTAGGAAGCGTTATCTCCAAAATAAAAATTAATCTGTTACATATAATAATTCATTAGAAGAAAAAGAAGTTTTTGTCCCACCACCTGAAGACATAACAAATTTACAACCTGCGTCATAAGGTAAACAAAACGAAGGGCATTGGCAAGTTGTCTGAAATAAAGAATTTCCAAAATGAAGAAGAAAGATAAATTGGGTTTGAAGATATCCAACAACGAGAATCAAAACGTGTCAAACTGTGGGCCCGGCACTCAACGGCAGGCTTCTATGTACGGATTCTCATTTTGTCTTTTAACTGCAGACGATTTGAGCATTTCCTTGTTGTCGTGATGTCACCTCAGGTTTGATACAGCCACCCTGTGAAAAATAAGCTAAAAATAAGGGCATTGCTAAATTGTCTAAAGTAATCAAAATTAAAAATCAAGAAGAAAGACAAATCCGGTTAGTAGATACGCAACAGCGAGTATCAAAACGTATCAAAAATGAAAATTAAGAGCAAAGACGTGAGTGGTTAGAAGAAATGCGAAAACGAGATTCACATAGTAGAAGAGCAAAGACACTAACGGTTTGAAGATATGCGAAAACAAGAATTAGAACATGTCAAAAATGAAAATGAAGAGCGAAGACACGAGCGGTTAGAAGATATGCGAAAACGAGAAATAGAGCATGTCAAATTTGAAAATGAAGAGCAAAGACGCATAGGGTTAGAAGACATGCGACACAGCGATGATACGGGCGGCTAGAAGATAAGAGACACCAAGAATTAGAACGTGTCAAACATCTGAGTGAAAAAGAAAAAAAATATTAGATTAGAAGAAGATTAGCATCGTAATCTTCGACACCAAAAACGTGTGGCACAAAACGAAGTACATACGTAAAAAGATGCCACAAACTCAATAAGTGTTACATAAAAGTCATTGGGACCCTTTAACATCGCTTGTATTCACGGTGGAACCATCTATTTTCCCGAGGAAAAAGTAGTAAACAAAGGTAATTTATTTGGAGACTGCTGCTTGCATGGTCGAATTGCATTGTAACTATCACATACTCCAAATGAATTGAATAGATCAGGATTTTAAGAGAAAATTTATTCTTCCCAGGATGGTTATAACGTACCTGTTGTGACGCTATGACATCAAAAAGGCTCAAATTATCTGCGATTAAAAGATAAGCGGCGATGAAAACACATATATAGGAGCCTGACGGCTTCATGCGGTGAAACCGCCGGATACATTATCTTTTGCAATGACGTCAATCACTAACATAAAGGTCTGCACCGACGTTACAATCATTTTTAAAATAGATTCGAGTTTCTACAACAAACTACATTCAGTTATTTCGTAAACTGCAAAAACATTTGAGGTGTCCGAGCAATAATTTTAATGTTTTAATTCAAATTAAAAAAATACATGAAAATTAAAAAATAGTATCTTTAGAATAGACTTAATCTACTCTATACGTGATTAAGCTTACAGTTTTGAACGCGACCAGCTATATAATGTCAGTAGGAAGACCCAAAAATGGCAATTATTAGAAAAGACTAGCTGTTGGGGTGGCGCTTCGCGCCACCCCAAGCCCCCCCGCGCGCGTAAGTCGTTACGCGCCATATTAGTTACGCGCCATTGTAGTTGTGTCCCTGTGTCCCACCTGTGAATATAGATAAAAGAGAAAAGATTTCTCTTTTCGTTATAGATATATATATGTTTTTAACTACGTAAAACTTGCGAATATACAACATTCTTCGATGTCCCATTGTCTGTGCATATAAATAGATTGTCAGGTTTACCGACTCTTGAACATGCAACAAAAATTGTCCATGGGAAAAACAATCCGTATTCAGATCTATACCTCATTATTCTAATGATTGCCCTCGAGCTTTGTTGATGGTGATTGCTAATCGAACATTCCCTGTGTCCCGGTCGTCATTTATATTCCCAGTATCCCGGTCGTCATTTGTGTCCCGGTCTGTAATTTATCTTTGAGTGTCCCGGTCGTTATTTGCGTCCCAAATTCCCAGTCTGTAATTTCTCTTTGAGTGTCCCGGTCGTCATTTATATTCCCTGTGTCCCGGCTTTTAGTTTTCTTTTTCTCCTTTATTTTTCAGTTTTTTTCCTTTTTTAGTTTTTTTTTTCTTTTTCAGTTTTTAGTTTTTTTTTTGTTTTTTTATTAGTTTTTAGTTTTTTTTCTTTTTAGTTTTTTTGTAGTTTTTACCTTTTTTTTTAGTTTTTTTTAGTTTTTTTTATTTTTTTTTCTTTTTAATTTTTTACCTTTTTTTAGTTTTTTAGCTTTTTTAGTTTTTTTAGTATTTTCTTTTTAGTTTTTTTGTAGTTTTTACCTTTTTTAGTTTTTTTCTTCTTTTGTATTAATGCTAAAGCCAAGGTTCAAACCTGGAGCCTCTCAGACCTAGAACCTGAAACATGACGCTTTACCAACTCAGCTACTTCGGCTTGAATACATTCGTTTTGAGCAGCTTCCTCGGGTGTTGCCATTGTAGGTTCTTCAGTCATTTTACAATTAGAAATTTCTCTTTCAACGATCTTCTTACAATTAAAAATTTGTCTTTGAACGATATTCTTAAATACCTGTGTCCTGGTCGTCATTTATATTCCCTGTGTCCCGGTCATCATTTGTGTCCCGGTATCCCAGTCTGTAATTTCTCTTTGAGTGTCCCGGTCGTCATTTGTGTCCCGGTCTGTAATTTCTCTTTGAGTGTTTTTTTCTTTTTTGTTTTTTTTAGTTTTTTACCTTTTTTCTTTTTTCAGTTTTCTTTTTCTTCTTTATTTTTCAGCGTCACTATGAAATACATATCGCCGAACCTTTGTTTTTTTAACTAAAATCTGGTAGGCATTGATGACCTTATCCAAGTCAAAATCCCAAACCCAGTCATCATCGCTATCATTTTCAGTTTTGATATGTTTTGACTCTGGCTGTCCAGGTGGATTTTCATCTAACTGCGCGGTTTTGCGTTCTTTAGCCGCAAGCCTGTTTTCTTGCTGTTCTTGTGATTCCTCGGCACACTTTCTTTTCTTACTTTCTCTATCAGCCGCAAGTTTTTTGGCATAGACTCTTTGAGCAGCTTCCTCGGCTGTTGCCATTGTAGGTTCTTCAGTCATTTTACAATTAAACATTTTTCCGTCCACGATTTTATTACAATTAAAAATTTGTCTTTGAACGATTTTCTTAAATACTTTTAATGACGTCATCGTCATAACAAACATGACGACAACTAACTTCATGACGACATGACGTCATTCGACAGACCCACAGACAAACAACTTATTTTTACATATATAGATTTTCTTTTGGAACCACCAATTGAATTATCAAAAGTGATAAGACCAAGAGAATGGATCGAACAAGTTAAATTCACAATGGATGAAATCAACAACGTAGACTATCAATTGCGGCAAAACGAATACGAGCAGCTAAAGCAAAGGGCATCGCTAAATTGTCTTAAGCAATCAAAATCTCAAATGAAGAAGAAATAAAAATACGGTTTGAAGATGTGCAACTGCGAGTATCAAAACGGGTTAAAAATTAAAATGGAAAGCAAAGACACGGGCGGTTAGACGGTATCCAAGAAAGAGAATTGGAGCGTGTCAAAAATAAATATTCTTCTTGGAATTGTTAAATGGACATTTCTGGACAGAAAAATAATCCAGAAAGGTCACAAATTTAAGAAAGTATTTGCATTTTTCCGTGGGTGGCTTATTTGAACCGAAAAATTAAATTATCCGTGGTTAGTACATAAGCAACAATAAATATTCATATAATTAAGCCTACCATGTCCCGAATGTCGAGGATCCGGTGGCTTAAGACAAAATAATGGCGTTAAAATATCAGTGACAGCGTGAATCAAAACTTGTCAAAACTGAAAATGACAGCAATGAGAATAAAAATGATGATTCTTTGAACCACCTGAACTATCAAATTTGATAAGAACAATAAAATAACCCGAACAAATTAAATTCAAAACAGGCGAAAATAAACAACCTAGGATTGAGACAAATTGTCTCAAGTAATAAAAATTAAAAATTAAAAAGAAAGAAAAATGGGGGTGGATAATAAGCGACAGCGGAGTCAAAACGTGCTAAAAATTTAAAATGATAGTCATGATAATAAAAAGATTAAGGTTCGGTAATATTTATTTTTATAATGAAAAAAGAAAAGCAAGGGCAAAAGTCGACGTTCAACATTTTATAGAAGTTCCAAGCAATGAAATAGCTATGAATAACGACATTAGAGTTTGTAAGATCGTTAGTGAAGAACTTGATGCTGCAGCAGCCTCTGTTAAAAAACATACAACAAAGGTTTGGCTTTATGTTTTTCATTGTGACGAAAGACAAGACATTGTATAAGTAGAATGTGCAATAACGAAAAAAACTTAATTTTACAAAGGCACTAATTTTAATTTAAGCTCATTCAAACAGTTTAGGGGGTTCACTGATCCAAATGAAGAACAGATAAATATGATTAGAATAGCTAATGAAATTGAGAATCGCAACAGCTAAAGAAAAATGCATGGAACAAACGATAGCGAGAATCAAAATGAATTGTAAGCGAAATTTTGAACAGTGATCTGTGGCTGGAAACTTGAAAAGACGTATTTGCTATTTATGACGCTTTAAAAAATCAAATGAGATGTATGAATATCATGTATGAAATAGAAAATAATCGTGTTCATCCAGATACCGCGTTTGATTTTGTAAAAAAAAATGTTGATGGAATATAGGGATAAATTTGATCCATTGGTGAAGAATTTTTCCGGTCGTAGAAATAACTTTGAACCATAGGTAAGCGTCCCTAGTTTACCTCTCATCCAGGCAATCTAATGGTCCTCTGTCTATTTTAGACCTGCTTGAGACTCTTGGCAGGCGTGACTTGCTAAAAGATAACAAGTGTGTATTGGTCCAATTAGAGAGGCACCCGCATACTTCCAACGTTTACCCAATCCAATTTGCATGGACGGATAATAGATAGATATATCTATTAATAAATGAACTAACCTCCTTTTTATACAATCCTAATAAGAGGGAAATTAATGCCAGGTTTGCTTCTTTTTCAATTGGACTATTTTTCTTGGCTTTTTCTACAATTAGCCATGGCTTGATGCAAACAACTTTTCCATTTTAATTCGAATAAACTTCCGAGACACATACTCCAAGCAATATGGGAAAAAAACAGTCTTTGGCGGTCGTATATTCAGTCACGACATAGTAAAGTAGTCAGGCAAGGACATTTGGATACTCAGCTGCAAGAGGATCCAGGTGAATGGCTTGCGTATACACTAGCAAGAAACAAGGTCACTCGGTGTATTAGGACTAATCGTGAAGAGCTTGAGTCGCGTATTATTCATTTAAGCACCGTATCACCAATAATATTTTGAAAACATGTATATAGGAACGAGCCTAACTTTGCACCATCTGCATCTACGTTCACACATCTGGACACACACCAAAAGATTGATGGTGATTCCAAGAAAGCCCTTATTTTTAATAAAATTGTATCTTCAGTTTTTGTTAATACAAAGCCAATGCATTCAAATGAAGCTAATTTTGCATCTCAAATAGAGATGATTGCGTCGTCGGACGTTCTTGCTCCATTTGATGATTCGGATTTCTCATTGACTGGAGTTTATGCTATTTTTACAAAATTAGATACGTCTAAAGCGCCGAATATAGACGGTTTCCCGAACATAAGGATAAGACAAATTGCTCATGAAATTGCAAAACCACTTATCCATATATTTAACTTATCATTCGCGCATTGATTGTGTCCTTTAGGGTGGAAGAAGGCCTTGGTAAAGCCACTTCACAAAAGTGGCTCCAAGTTGGATTTTAAAAACTATCGGCCGATTTCAATTACGTCTATTTTTTGTCGAGTAATGGAAAAGTTGATTGTTTGACGCATTCGAAAGTATTTTGATGAAAATCATCTTTGGAATCCTATGCATCATGGTTTTCGAAAAAGTAGGTCTTGTAATACTCAGCTTCTTGAGGTTATTTTGGATTTTCAACGTTTTGCCAATTTAGCTATACCCTTTGATTGCATTTACATCGACTTCTCGAAGGCATTCGACAAAGTTTCAATACTCACCCTTCTTCACAAATATGCAGCTTATAAATTGGGTAAAAAAAACAATTGCATTTATTGCTGATTATCTAAATGGAAGAACTCAACAGGTTGTTGTTGGTGAAACTATGTCATCCTCAATTGATGTGATAAGAGGAGTCCCCCAGGATAGCTGCCTGGGTCCATTTTTTTCTTTTATCAATGATCTGCCTTTCTCTGTTCAGCGTTCTACTGTCAAGATGTTCGCGGATGATGTAAAACTTTATCTATAGTACGAGACCAAAATGATGTGCAACTTTTACAGGAGGATCTTGACTCTCTGACTTATTGGTGCGAACCGAATTCCATGTTCATAATCCCTTCTAAGTATGTTGTTCTACTCTATACTCGTAAACTCCAACCTGTGCATACTTACCAGCTGTCTGGCACACGAATCCCTTCTAACTAAATAGTGCGTGACCTTGGCGTTTACTTTGATACCCAATTGAAACTTGATAAGCACGTTTCGAGAATTGTAAAGAATGCAAATTATCGTTTGTCGTCTATCAAGAGAAGCTTTAGTAAGTTTAACCTTCGTAATTTCTTACTACTATATAAATCAATGGTCCACTCTCTTCTTGAGCATAATACCTTGGTTTTGGTTTCGACTAAATTTAAGGGATGAACATAGAGTAGAAAGCGTTCAGAGAAGGGCCACTAGGATGATCCCATACTTACAGCGCCTTTCTTATCCGCAGAGACTTTCTAGGCTTCAACTCCCGTCGTTGAAGTTTCGTTGACGTTGTAGTGACCTTATAAATGTGTTTAGTATACTTAAAGGAGTGAATGAGATGATCCAAGTTTGTTTTTCAAATTTAGCCATTATCACTCTACTCGTCACAATGATTAAGAATGATTAAGATATTATCCCATAAAACCACTTAACAAAATTGGTCAATTATATTTCGTTAGTAGAGTTACCGGACCATGGAATAGTTTATCTTTGGAAGTTGTCGAGGCAGATAGTGTTCGAATTTTTAAGAGTGTATTAGTAAATACGCCCTTTTATTTTAGACGCTTTTGTTGTGCGGTTGGCCATTGGTTTTCTTGATTGAGACAGTATAATAATTGGGGTAATCGGTAGTACTAGTTTCTGGGACACTTGAAGCGAGGGGTTGAACTAACACTGGTAAACGAGTTTCATCCTTTTCCCTCTTTTTTCCAGGCGTCTCACCTCTTTCGTTAGAGTTAGTTTCGGCTAAGGGCTGAATTCCTGACAAGTGGCTTACTATTTTGGATCGCGTAGTTAGGGGGTTCTAGGAAGAGTTTTAGAAGTGTGTTGGAATGGCGACTGGCTAAGGGTTTCAGTGGGAGTATCCTTCTCGGGTGGTAACCTGAGGGGCTGCTTTTTCCCCGTCATTTATTCCAACGAGACACTGCAGATTCACGAACTGTTAATCAGTCTTAATTCAAGGCTACTTGACCAAAAGTAAATATGACAGTTTTTGATCAGCGATAACACCAATATATTCAATGTTAAGTAGGTTAATCACTCGCACACAATATCCATGGGGGCTTGCAGATGGTAGTAACCAATTAATATCCAGTTATGGAGCTAAATTAGAAACTATGATAATAATAACTCACTTTGTATGAAGTGAGTAATCCCTCACAATTAAATCCGCAAGTTAATTGCGCAATCTAACACAGTACAGTACAAAAAATAATCCGATTGGGTTCATAAGCTAGTACCTTTTGGTTCAGATACTAAACTCATACTTTGAAAAAAGTAAACGGGCAATATCGTGTAATACTTAAGGAGATAGACATTTTTGAGAGGGCAAATGAGCATTTAAAGATTGCGATTTCAGTGTTACAATACTATGCAGAGCATGAAAAGGGGAACTTAAAGATAAAAAAGGGGTAATATATTCAGTAAGGGCTCCATCCATTTAATCAGTGTTACACTGAGTACGGCTTCTTTACAAACCTGCCAAAGACCCTGATACAATTGGACATTTCTTTCCTATCTCTCGCATTAGTTGGGTTTTAAGTGATGGCCCTAAATATAATAAAGAGGGGTTAACATGCTGCTATTTTACAATATGTCTGTCTAGATTCTATACCGAACTAAAATTAAAACACTACTTGAAGCACTTGAGCGTTGCATGCACATACCACAATGCTGTGCATTCTCAGCCCATCGTTAGAAATATACCAAATCTCATAAATAAAAAAGAAAAAAACACTTACAGCTGATTAATAGAATATCATATGTATTCGAGCAGCCCATTCAACCAAAGGTGCGCCAAAGGGCGATTGGCCCATTTTCGTAAATCGTGCAGCACATACCAGAGTCAGGCAGCACACCCAAAGCGTGACTGAATTGTACCCCGTAAAGCATGAAGTGTACCATACGTAGTCCATGCTGTGGTATGCTGGAGCAAGTAGGAGCTCTGGGATGTCAAGCGAGCAACAGAGAGCAAGCAGTCTCCGAATTATTTACCTCAATTCCCTTATTTTTCTGACAACCATTCACGGAATAATACGATTAATTTGATTTGACTTCCAAAATACGTTCCTCCAACTGGTTTACCATTAGAACTCGTTAAGCACTGGTTAAATTGTAGTTTCGCGTGTAGGTGAATTTTCCATTGAAGTGAGAGAGTGTTGTGTTTGTTCCTTAGCAGTCATACGAAATAAAAAAAAGGGAGTGTTTTAAACGGCCCAGGTATTAGAATTCATAAACTAGCTTCTTTTGAACGTATATCTGTTTCAAAGGGCTCCTATTTGGGGACACTAGTGAGGAACGATGCTGCCTGTATGCATAATTAAACCCCGTAAATTTCGTATAAAAGCAGTAGAAAGTGAATGGATGAGAGTAAGATAAAAAATTTCACAGACAATTGCTTTTTCTGCGTTTCTGTTCCAATAGACTTCATTTTACGGCCCAAGGCCTCTACCAGAATGCTAGGAATTTAAGGATAACCAATAGGTTATTTTATGGCATAAGAACTCAACCAGGGGTCTTAGAGCCGTAGATAAGTTAAATAAAAAACGATTTCTTTTAACTGAAGGTAAGGAGCGACATTAAAACTTAAACGAACAGAAATTATTCAGTATATGAAAGGGACTGTCACCTCCTCAACGCCTCACTCTTGGCGTTAAAGTTTGAATCGTTGTCACAACTCTACTTTTTAAAACAATAAAAACTTTAGCGCAAAGAGAACGCAGCCCAAAGGCTTGTTTTCCCGGAATGCAAACCACATAACAGCTTTTTCCAGTTGGCTTTAAGCAGTTACATTATAATTTAGAGTTCGAAGTTCCTAAAACGCCTTAACGAAGAAGAAAACTAAAAACAAACTTAATTTATTCATTACTTCTGCAGTCTATAGCCCAAACAGGACCAAAAAGGCCCACTATTCTTCTGTGTCTCTCCTACAGTCTACCAGCCAAACAAGAAAAAAGGCATAATATTCTTCTGTCTCTCCTACAGTCTACAACCTAAAGAAGAAAAAAGGCATAATATTCTTCTGAGTTTCTCCTACAGTCTACCACCCAAATAGGAAAAAAGGCATAATATTCTTCTGTGCCTCTCCTACAGTCTACCACCTAAACAGGAAAAAGGCATAATGTTCTTCTGTGTCTCTCCTACCGTCTAACACCCAAACAGGATAAAAGGCACAATATTTTTCTGTTTCTCTCCTACAGTCTACCACCCCAATAGGAAAAAAGGTATAATATTCCTCTGTGTCTCTCCTATAGACTACCACCCGAACAGGAAAAAAGGCATAATATTCTTCTCTGTCTCTCCTATAGTCTACCACCTAAACTGGAAAAAAGGCATATTATTCTTTTGTGTGTCTCCCACAGTCTACCCCCCCCCCCCAAACGAGGCAAGAATAGGAAAACGGGGCAAAAGGGCAAACGAGGAAAATATTCGTCTGTGTCTCTCCTTCAGTCTGCCATCCAAAGGAACAAAAATTAGGTTGCGGATATGGGCCCAAAAGACCAATAATTTGTTCTGTGATTGGCTGGAAACTTACATGCTGACACCCTTGATCTAAACGTAAGTTATTTCATGAACAGCCCTCGTAGACTTTCTGAAAAGTAGCTAAAAGTATCAACTGCAATCTGACAAATGCACTTCATCAAATGAAATATGAAAAAAGATTCGATCAATTCATCTGTCAATTCTATCTACCATATAACAAATTTATTTCCCAAGATGCGTAGTTCCATGGTATTAGAAATGAAAGTATCTCCTCTAAAAGATAAATTAAGTCAGAAGTCTAAAATCCTTCTTTATACTTAGTTTGACAGGCATGTTCTTACACAATTCTTGTGGAATTAAACCGGCCTTTAGTGATTCAGGGAACTTCGCAAATAAATGTTTCAATTTCATGTGCAACTGAACTCTTTATAAATTCCATTGCATCTTCCGTTCTGAAGTGATACTTTAAGGTATTTCTAATTGGGGTAATTGCTGGTTAATTTGTGACCCTACTACATGGAAGGTTCGTCATTCTGACTGTGATTCCCCTCAGACATGAGAGAAGGTATAACTACCAGTTCCCTGATAATATCCTCAAGAATGGAGACAGAGTTTTCAGAAGTATGGATCTGGTATTCTCCTCCTTACTTTGTTGAATACTGATGGTGTCCTACATACACTGGTCAGAATTTCAGCACCAAGGAAGAAGAAACACCAAAACACTCGATGAGCAATAGAATAAAAGTAAATATAAAATTGACTGAAACCTTTCTAATATTTAACTTCGTAAATATGTTGTAAATATTTGGAAATGTAGAATTGACTAAATAAGGAATGATGGGTCAATTTCTGGTAAAAGGCCCTAAACGTTCAAAGTAAATAAACTATATTTTTCATCCGTAATTTTCGTGTCACATCAAACTTAATATGATATTTCTTTGCATTGTCAGAAAAAGAAATAATTAAGCTGTAAGATCTATTCAGCATGTTTTACTCAGCTTGCTTATTTCAAACTTTTGTTTTAGTCGCATTTTGATATATGTGTGTTAACGGATACTGGTAAATGTCAACATTCACAGGTGAATGTCTGAAATACCTTTTTCTTTCCTTGTATTTAGTCAGCGTTGCCAGTCAACATTTTCAGTTTTGTGAAAGTTTTGATGATGACACATTAGGTTTGTTTGGGTTAGGCTGGATTCGGTTCGATTTTTAACCCATTTCTGAGGTTTATAGCCTAATTTAATCCATCCCAATTTAACCTGAATTTAACTTTTACCATTAAAGCTTGCATAAGACTGAAAATGTTTACTCGCGAAGCTAATTGAATCTGAGCAGAGAAAAGGGAATTTTGGAGATTCACCGCTGAATATCGACATTCCCCAGATTTCGGACATTAACAAGATTTTACAGTAACATGTGTAAATTATACATTTAAAATTCCCCACATTTTACAGTAACATGTGTAAATTATACATTTAAAATTCCACAGATTTTACAGTAACATGTGTAAATTATACATTTAAAATTCCCCAGATTTTACATAAACATGTGTAAATTATACATTTAAAATTCACGAATAGAATCTTGAAGTCTGCTGCAGAAAATTTCATATTGTAGGTTTAAAAAAAAAGAAATAAGTAAGCATTCACACCTATCAAAATTACTTAACCTTGATTAGAAACTATATGATATATTCAAGAAAATGAAAATCTAAGCCACTTGGAATTCTAAAAATCTCCTTATTTGCTAAGGAAAAATATGTATAAATTCATGGAAAAACGTCCTAAAGCAATATTTTGATCCAAAGTTACCAAAAGTAGTATTTTCGTACTACCTGTGGCAGCATTGACTCGAGTTAATGTTAATATTTCAATTTCAGTTTATTGTACGAGGCTTCAGGTTTGCTAAATGAAAAGGAAACCATCCAAGGTTATTAGTGTTTTGATCCTTGTTTGTTATAAATTACTTGAGTTACTAATTAAATTTTCCTTTTAATTACAATGGCATGCTTCGCAGTAACATTATTTAGTTAAATATAAATCTTAGTTGTGACAAATTGTCTGATACAACTCTCATTTATCCTTAGAGAAGTGACTGACCTAAACTGACCTAGTCGTAACAAAGAAAGATTATAATAAAACCACAGCAAATTGACAACGATATATGTAAATTGAGTGTTCTGGTATGGCTTACAAGCAGTTCTTCACTTCCAATTTTAAAATTTTGGAACAGGTTAAAAAATTTGAAAGATTTTCGGGGAAACGAGCAATAATTTTGATGTTAAAGTTGGGGTTATAGAATACAAAAAATCCATCGAACAGCCTTCAAATGCTTCAATTTCCAACTTCAAGCATTACAGTGTGTGGCTTTGATGATAACATTTTATACCTCAAAATATATCAATAGTAACTTGCCCTTAACAGAGTGGATTGAAGCAGCAGAAGGCCTCGTACTATGTTTACAGTACGAGGCCTGGGAACGAGGCCAATCCCGTACAGTACGAGGCCAATCCCTACTGCAGCAACGCTACTACTTGTCCCTGTAAAAACGACCAAACGACTCCATTGAGTCGATTCGACTCCATCTGCTCCAGTAATGGCTCTGGGGGATCTTAATCCTACTATTAATTCTTTAAATAGAGGTAAGAAGAATTCTTCAAGTGTATGAGAATAAGCCACAATTGTACCTAGGTCGCCTCAAGATATCTCATGAAACGTCTCATTTGAGCAGTTTTTAATGTAGCTAAAAAGGAGTAAAGTCATTGGTCTAAATACAACTAATTTGCTGTTTGCACTAAATAAAAACTATTTTGCCGATTTACGAGGTTCTACTTCAACTTGTTTTTTTCTACTCAATACTTGATAATTATCTTATTGCTTAAATGTGACTTGCTTCAAACTTCCGCATGTAGCCAACTAGGATGGAACTTTAAAAATGAAATAAATTAACCAGTGCGTACTTCTGAGCATTAAATTATAAACAGAGACGGGATCTTACCCGATTAGCCAAGGACCTATTATTTATGACACTAGTTTGGACATTAAAGCCTGCTCCAGGTATAAATGTTCTCAAAAAACTTGTATTGTATGAGGTTTTGTAGGAAGCTTTTACGACTTGGCTTGTAATTTATAAATAGCAGCATTGACAGACCATTCCAATGGATCTACTTCTAAGAAGTCCCCTGATGAACGAACATAATGGTATCTCACTTATGAAAGATGGTATTCCGTAAAGATGCAAAAACCTCCGTAAAATTGATTGGATGTCACCAATTGTGCCAAATTTCTTCCCTTTCAGTCGTGGTTGCTTCCTTCGATCGTGTTGAATGTGATCTCTTCCATTGCAAAGATTGGACTTTGTTTTTGGGTCACATATTTTGCACAACGATGCCTTGTCAGTGGTGTTATTTTTAATTGCAGACTCAGTCTTAAAACTTTCAAATCACACCGCCTACAATGCGACGCTATGCCATGACGTAGTGCTATTTTTAATCTCACGACCACAAGGCTTAAAACTTATCAAAAACTTCCAAAACTTCCCTGAGAAGTTTTAAGCCTCGTGGTCGTGATTAAAAATATGTGACCCAGAAACAAAGTCCAATCTTCGCAATGGAAGAGATCACATTCAACACCATCGAAGGAAGCAACATCGACTGAAAGGGAAGGGATATGACATAATTGGTGACACTCAATCAATTTTGGGAAGTTTCTACCCAAAACTTCCCAAACACCTCATACAATGCACCGGAATACCTTGTCAGTAATACTATCCTTATGAATAAGCCCAGTCTTAAAACTCCCCAGCCCCACCTCATGTAATGCACCACGATACCTTATCAGTAGTTCTATTCTTAATTACAGGCCCTGTCTTAAAGCTTCCAAACAACACCTCATGTAATGCATCGCGATACCCTACCAGTAGTTCTATTCTAAAGCACAGGCCCAGTCTTAAGAATTCCCGACCAAACCTCATGTAATGCACCGCAACACGTTATCAGTAGTTCTATTCTTGATCACAGGCCCAGTCTTAAAACTTCCCAACCAAACCTCGTGTAATGCACCACGATACCTTATCAGTAGTTCTATTCTTAATCACAGGCCCAGTCTTAAAACTTCCCAACAACACCTCATGTAATGCATCGCGATACCCTACCAGCAGTTCTATTCTAAATCACAGGCCCAGTCTTAAAAATTCCCAACCACACCTCATGTAATGCACCGCAGCACGTTATCAGTAGTTCTATTCTTAATCACAGGCCCAGTCTCAAAACTTCCTAACCACACTTCATGCAATGCACCACGATACCTTATCAGTGGTTCTATTCTTAATCAAAGGCCCAGTCTTAAAACTTCCCAACAACACCGCATGTAGTGTACCGCGATACCTTACCAGTACTTCTATTCTTAATCACAGGCCCAGTCTTAGAACTTCCCAGCCACACCTCATTTAATGCACCGTGATACCTTATCAGTAGTTTTATTCTTAATCACAAATCCAGTCTTTAAACTTTTTCCAATTACACCTCATACAGCACCAATTTAATTCTGACTTACTGAGAAATTCAGGAATAATTTCAATTCAGCAAATACAAGACTATAAATAAGTTTCTCAGTTTCTCAGAGCATGCATAACTTCCAAAAACTATCAGAGGAATATCCCTTGGAGAAGTCTAAGACCCTCATGCTTATTTTTTCATTAATATTCCAGATAGAAAACCAACAAATTTTAACTCGACATGACTCGGGCAAACAACAAGACTAAGTTTATTGCAATATTCAAAGAAAAAGATTCATCACCAAAACAAATTTAATCTTTTTAAAATGTCACCGTCACCTTGAATTTCTAGAAACCTAAAAGCAAGATAGCATACTAGGTTATAACAATTACTGGTGCAACAAAGTAGATTAAACTCGTAAATAAAGAAAGAAAAGAACGTCAACAGGACTAGAATGCAGCTGACCGATTTTTTTCCTGGCTATATTAATACATCTAACCGGAGGAACTATTTGAATCGTATTACTGTTAGTAAATATTACAAAACAAAATTGCGGAATTGTCTCTTAATCTACGAGCTTCGATATTTGCGCAACATACCATAATCTCACGTTTTCTCGAGAATCACCTTCAAGAGCCTTTCAACTTCAAAGAAGAGCGAAATTTACTATTATTTCATGCACTGTAGGCTCTAGCTGTTGAGAGAAATTTGTTGCCTTGGCGATGAATTGATAATTGTTTGGAACAGTCTAGGAGATAACAGCTAACTAGTAAAGAAACTGGGACAAATTAAAACAAGAAGCTGGTTCTATATCCTTTGCAATTGCGACGCTAAAGAAAAGGCCTTTCAAATAAATTTTCTCCATTGTTTCGTTGCCAAGAGGACCAATAAAAATGGGCTAGTTTAAGTTATAGGGAAAAACATAACGCGATGAGATAGCAATTCCATTTATTAAGTTTTTTTCAAGGTGCGGCCAAGACCAGACAAGAGGATAGAGTATTTTAAGAATTTTCTTCGGAAAATTTTCTAATGGCCTTGGACTCTTACCGTGTCAACTCTAGTCCAGTTTCTAAATAGTACAAATTATGCTTAATATGGTAAGAGGAGGGCAAAGCGAAATTTTAAGGATAGCATTAAGGAAAATTTTAAGGTACACCTTATTTTCTTCATTTCATAGTTTACGAAATGTTTGCATCTATTTCTCTTCAGAAAGGCATAATCCACAAGTATACAAAATACAATACCAAGGGGAGGGGGCGGTGCGATGCACGTCCTCGCCACGCCCTTGAGGTGGGGCAATAACCGAACCGTTTCTAAAAAAAAAATGAAATAGTCTGAGGTATCAAAAACGTGCTGGTCCAAGATCTAATCAAAATTCCATGGCCTTAGGCGTAAATTCATGGCTTTATTGATTGAAAATCTATGTTAAGATAAACAACAACAAAGAGAGATGAAAATCAATGAAAAGACAAAAACGAGACTACGGCCAGTAGAGATAAAAGATGAAAGATTAAAACAACGAGGATATTTCGCCTGTATATAAACTAGGCGTTCCTAGTTTACATACAGGCGAAATATCCACGGTTCTAGTCTTCAATCTTTTCACTCTACTGGTTGAAGTCTCGTTTATTGTCTTTTCATTGAGTTTTACCTCTCTTTGTTATTATTTGTCATGGCTGGCCAGTTTGGCTTAAGAACTTTCGTGTTGAGATAACACTCTTTTCTAATTGTTGATGGGTTCTCCCAATGTAGAAACAATATATATTCAGTTGTGGCTGCCCAATATACAATCACTACCCAGAATGGGCCGGTTTTGCTCTTGCTGGAGTTGAAAATACTCTGTATTTTATTTAAATTTTCAAAGGGGACATGTTCTTATTAATTTTCTTCCCAGTTCCTCACTCGGTTTTGGAATGCAGACTGAAAGGGTGAAGTTTTTCTTACAGCCCATTATAAGGAAAATGTCAACTGGATACCTGGGTTCGATGCCGTTTTCAACTTTTTTTTTTATTTATTTATTTATTTATTAATACCAAATACAGTAAGCTTTCAAGCTTGTCGCAATAAACATATTTTATTCCTAGAATCGAATAAAAACATTTAGAAAAAACATTTTTTCCTAGAATCGATTCTAGCAATTTGATGTGATAACCGTTGCAAATTAAATTGTCCTTGATAGAATTAAGTTTTCAGACTATCTGAATTCTAAACATATTTGTAGCAACCGTTCAACTAAAGATACTCCTCTTTTCCACACGGAGGTTGGTGGGAAGATAAGAGCAAGTATTTATCGGTGTGTATAGGTTTTCTATAAAAGGAGAACTGAATACTGAAAGATTTTTTGAAAATTAAAACGTCCCGGAAGGCAAGTTATGATTATCTTCAAGATACAAGGTAAAAGAGAGATTAGAATCTGGAGCAATAAGATGTGTCAAGAACATCCTAATTGACGTCTCTCCATGGTCCTAAACAGAAATAATTTCGTTCCCAAACCATTGGTGTTTAAAATGCCATAGAATTGGTGTCTTTTTTCGGGTCGTCCTCTAGGCATATCTTACACAATGGGAATTATTGTGCGAATACAGCACTGTTTATACAATGTATAACGTTATTGCATTACTATCATATATCTTTTTGCTCTTTTAAACCATATGAGTGTGACGTCATTCACATAAAAACGTTTCTCCAAAATTAAGGCTCTAAAGTACGCTCGAATGGTACACGCCCTGCCCATGACTGGCCAAAACATTGCCGTACCCCATCGGTGGGTCTTGGGCCCCATGTTGGGAATCACAGCTTTAGAGGAAAGGTCTTCAAAGCAGGCTTTAATAAATTCCATACAAACAGCAGCTAAAAAAGATAAAATACAACTGTCCATTCGAAGGCCTATAGTTGGTGTAGGGGGCATTTGCCCTCCCCCCAAGACTTTGAAAAATACCTTATCTATCTATATAAAAATAAGTTGTCTGTCTGTGGATCAGGTGACGTCATGTTTCTGTGTCAGCTGACGTCATGAAGTTAGTTGTCGTCATTTTTGCTATGACGGTGACGTCATTAAAGATATTTAAGACATATATGTTCACGTAGAAATCTATTAATGTTTAAGTTTAAAATGACTGATGAACTTACAATGGCAAAAGCCGATGAAGATGCTCAAAGAGTCTATGCCAAAAAACTTGCTGCTGATAGAGAAAGTCAGAAAAGAAAGCGTGCCGAGGAACTACCAGAGCAACGCGAAAGCAGACTTGCTGCTAAAAGAGAAAGTGAAAAAAGAAGGCGTGCCGAGGAATCACAAGAACAGCAAGAAATCAGGCTTGCTGCTGATAGAGAAAGTAAGAAAAGAAAGCGTGCCGAGGAATCACAAGAACAGCAAGAAATCAGGCTTGCTGCTGATAGAGAAAGTAAGAAAAGAAAGCGTGCCGAGGAATCAGAGCAACCTGAAAGTTATCGCCTGGCATTCAGGTACAGCCCAGTCGATGATTATAGCTTGAGTAGATGTGTTCAAATCGGGACAATGTCTAAAATTTGTCCCTATTGCAAGGCAGTGAAATTCAATGGTGAAACAATGGGAATGTGTTGCGCCTCAGGAAAAGTTAAACTTCCTCTATTGGCTGCACCACCAGAGCCATTGAAGACTTTCCTTACTGGAACTACGTCAGAATCTAAGCGTTTTTTGTCAAAAATCAGAAAATACAACTCATGTTTCCAAATGACGTCGTTTGGAGCCCAAATCGAAAATCCAGATCAATTTATGTCTACTTTCAAAGTAAAAGGGCAAATTTATCATAGAGCAGGGTCCCTAAAACCATTCTCAGGCGAGAATCATAAATTTTTACAATTGTACTTCATCAGTGATAGAAATTCTGAATTGAATGCACGTTGCGAAATTTCTCCCAAGGTTGAAAGGACAATCGTTTCCAAATTGCAACATCTTTTCCACGAAAATAATAATTTAGTGCGTCTGTTCAAAACAGCCATCGATTTGATGCCTACTGATACGCATAAAATTGTTATTTCCGCTGACAAAACGCCTCCTGGCCAACATGTGCGTAGATACAATGCTCCAACTATCGACGAAGTGGCAATCGTTATGGTCGGTGATCAGTTTTTACCTCGAGATATTATTCTTCATAAGCGAAACGCTCAGTTGTTAAGAATTGCTGAAACTCATCGATGCTACGATGCCCTACAATATCCTATCATTTTTTGGGATGGAGCCGACGGCTATCACTTTAATATTAAATTGATGAATCCAGCCACTAACAAAGAAATGAATAAGAAATGCAGTGCAATGCATTATTATTCCTATAGACTAATGATTCGGCAGGATGAAGAAAATTATATTTCAAAATGCCGTGAATTGTTTCACCAATTTGTCGTTGATATGTATGCTAAAATTGAATCAGAACGTTTGCTATATATCCGCCTGAATCAGACCAAGCTCCGCTCTGAACAATACATTCATTTGCGAGATGCAGTTATAAATGACGGTAATACCACAAACATTTGAAGATTAACAATTTTACCTTCGTCATATGCTGGCAGTCCCCGTCATATGCATGAATATGCTCAAGATGCTATTGCGTATGTTCGTCTCTATGGTCGTCCAGATTTATTTATTACATTTACATATAATCAATCTTGGGACGAGATACAACAGCTTTTACTTCAAGGACAATCGGCAGTTCATAGACATGACATTACGGCCCGTGTCTTCCGGCAAAAGTTGAAATCACTGATAAACTACATAGTAAAACTTGAAGTGTTTGGGTCAGTGCGATGCTGGATGTACTCAGTGGAATGGCAAAAACGAGGTTTGCCACACGCACATATACTAATCTGGCTACATAAAAAAATTACTTCGAACGAAATTGATGATGTGATTTCCGCTGAAAAACCTGATAAAAATGTCGATAAGGGGTTACATGATATTATTGTAAAAAATATGATACATGGACCTTGCGGTGCACTGAACGAAAATTCACCATGCATGGCCAAAGGAAGGTGCACAAAGCAATATCCTCGACTTTTAGTATCAAAGACAATTACTGGCAATGATGGTTACCCACAATATAGAAGAAGATCTACTGAAGATGGCGGTAAAACAGCAATAATAAAAAAGCGTAACGGTACCACCATCGAAGTAGATAACCAGTGGGTTGTTCCATATTCCCCATTATTATCAAAAACATTTAATGCACACATAAACGTTGAATACTGTAACTCCGTAAAGGCAATCAAATACATATGTAAATACGTCAACAAAGGCAGTGACATGGCAGTTTTTGGCTTGCAGCCCGAAATCAAAGATTGAAGCTGTTTGGCGAATTCTTTCATTTCCGATACATGAACGTAGTCCAGTTGTTGTTCACTTAGCGGTACATTTACAGAATGGTCAACGTGTTTATTTCTCGGAAACCAACGTGCAACAAAGAGCCCTGAATCCACCGGATACAACATTAACAGCTTTTTTTTCGCTTTGCAAAAATGATTCTTTTGCAAAAAAACTGCTGTATACTGAAGTGCCTTCGTATTACACGTGGAATACTAAAAATAAAGTATTTGAACGTCGAAAACGGGGTAAGTCAGTCGACGGCCAACCTACCATCTTCAAAAATACCACGATAGGAAGACTACACCGTTCACCCCAATCAACATGAATGCTTCTTTCTACGCCTGCTTTTGGTGAATGTACCCGGTCCGACATCCTTTGAGTATTTGAGAACTGTAAACGGTACTATACATGACACTTACCGTAGTGCATGCCAAGCTCTGAATTTATTGGAGAATGACCAACACTGGGATAACTGCATCAATGACGCGTGCGAAACGTCAACCCCAAGTCAAATTCGTGCATTGTTTGGCATCATTTTAACAACTTGCTCTCCATCAGCTCCTACAGAGTTATGGGAAAAATATAAGTCAAAAATGTCCGAAGATATACTCCATCGAAAACAGTTAGAGACGTCAGATATGACTTTTGATTTTACATCAGAAATTTATAACTACACTTTAGTTATTATAGAAGATTTGTGCGTACATATGGCAAACAAACCTCTTCAGGATTTGGGAATGCCTTCACCTAACCGTATCGCTGCTGTTTCGACATGTGTAGAATTGGATCGTGAACAAAGTTACAGTACGAGTGATCTATTGTCGTATGTACAAAATAACATTTCCAAGTTAACGTCGGAACAAAAAGACATTTATGATACGATAATGCATTGTGTCGATAACAACGTTGGAGAAATTTTCTTTTTGGATGCGCCAGGAGGTACTGGTAAAACGTTTGTGATAAAACTGATTCTGGCATCAATTCGATCAAAAAATGATATAGCGTTGGCAATTGCGTTGTCCGGAATAGCCACAACATTGCTGCCTGGTGGAAGAACTGCTCATTCCGCTTTGAAATTGCCTCTGAATTTGCATTCTACAGAAACTCCCACGTGCAATATTTCCGAATCATCTGGGATGGGTAAAGTATTGCAGCAATGCAAACTTATTATTTGGGATGAGTGCACAATGGCACACAAAAAATCGCTCGAGGCTCTGGATCAATGCTTGAAAGATTTGAGAGGCAAGTCGAAACCCTTTGGCAGCACATTAATATTGCTTGCGAGAGATTTCAGGCAAACATTACCTATAATACCTAGATCAACTCCTGCAGACGAAATGAATGCTTGCCTGAAAAATTCTAATTTATGGGCACACGTAAAAATATTAAAATTAACTACAAATATGCGTGTCCGATTGCAAAACGATGACTCTGGTCAAACATTTTCAGATCAATTGCTGGCAATTGGAAACGGAAAGCTCCCAGTAGACTCAATTTCAGGACGTATACAACTACCTGCTGATTTCTGTAATTTAGTGACGTCCAAAAATGAATTGATTGAAAAAGTATTTCCAAATATTCTAAAAAATTATAAAAATAATAAATGGCTAAGTGAAAGAGCGATTCTCGCACCCAAAAATATAGACGTCCACGAAATCAACAATATTGTTTTGACCAAGATTCGAGACCAGGCAGTCCTTTACAAGTCAGTCGACACAGTTTTGGAACCAAATGAAGCGGTTAATTATCCATCTGAATTTTCAAATTCCATAGATCTTTCAGGGTTTCCACCACACGTGCTACAACTAAAAATAGGCGTACCAATAATACTTTTAAGAAATATCAACCCACCAAAGCTTTGCAATGGCACGCGACTTGCCGTAAAAAAAAACAATGGAAAACCTAATAAAGGCCACAATCTTGACAGGGCCTTTTGAGGGTGAGGCTGTTCTTATTCCTCGCATTCCCATGATTCCAACGGATCTGCCTTTTCAATTTAAAAGATTGCAATTCCCAATTCGATTAGCATTTGCAATCACCATTAACAAAGCTCAAGGTCAATCATTAGAAAAATGTGGTATAGATCTTAATACTGATTGTTTTTCCCATGGACAATTGTACGTTGCATGTTCGAGGGTCGGTAAACCTGACAATCTATTTATATGTAGCGACAATTTGACAGCGAAGAATGTTGTATATTCGCAAGTTTTACGCAGTTAATTTGTATTGTATCTATCTATCTATATAAAAACGAGTTGTGTGTATGCATGTTTGTTTGTAAAAAGAGCGTTTGCATATGACGTCATTATTAGTACATAAGGCTTTGTATATGCACAGACAATGGGAAAGCCAAGAATGTTGTATATTCGCAAGTTTTACGTAGTTTGAAACACATATATAAATCTATCTATATTCACAGGTAGGACACAGGGACACAACTACAATGGCACGTAACTAATAATGCGCGTAACGACTTACACGCGCGGGGGGGCTTGGGGGGGCGCAAAGCGCCCCACCATGGACAATTGTACGTTGCATGTTCGAGGGTCGGTAAACCTGACAATCTATTTATATGCAGCGACAATTGGACAGCGAAGAATGTTGTATATTCGCAAGTTTTACGCAGTTAATTTGTATTGTATCTATCTATCTATCTATCTATATAAAAACGAGTTGTGTGTATGCATGTTTGTTTGTTTGTAAAAAGAGCGTTTGCATATGACGTCATTATTAGTACATACGGCTTTGTATATGCACAGACAATGGGAAAGCCAAGAATGTTGTATATTCGCAATGTTTACGTAGTTTGAAACACATATATAAATCTATCTATATTCACAGGTGGGACACAGGGACACAACTACAATGGCGCGTAACTAATATGGCACGTAACGACTTACGCGCGCGGGGGGCTTGGGGGGGCGCGAAGCGCCCCACCCCAACAGCTAGTTATTTATATTTTATTGCTATTTTCTATTTTAGCTATGTGCTATATTAAAACAGTTAGACTGGTAACTGGTCGTTTTTATTTGTCACCCCCTGTGCCTTGTTTTTTCACAGCTATTAAAAAGCACAGGTCTCTTGAAACACAAAGTACACCATTAGAACCGCCTTGTCCGAAAACCCTAAACAGGAAACGTAGAGTCCTTTGGCTTAAAGAACAAGGAAAATCCATAGACTTCAAAAACAAGGAAAGTGGCTGAAACCACGATATTCTGCATCAAAAGCATAGCTATTTTCATTTCTCCTTCTCTGCAGCTAGCGGTGCACTGAAACATCATAGAGAGCTGTTTCGTGCCTCATTTTAAAGGCTATTGCTACATATAGTTCCTTTTGTAAATAACAAAAAATAATTTTAATCGTTGTTGCAGAGGTAGCTGCAACCTAGTACATCATGGTTGCTACGGTAGCGGCTAAATAAGAGAGTAAAGATCTATGGTTACCCCCTTTTTTAGGTATATTGGCTTGATGTTGTTTTTTATTTATCTTCATTACGAAGAATCTAAAAATTTTCTTGCCCCCCTACATTTTCATTAATCAGCATCACGACTTTTTTATCTCGAAACTTTTAGCTATTCCGCAAGGTGACTTGATTTCTTATTTAAAAATTTTGCCCACATATATGAGGACAAAAAACTTTGGACAATCATTTTCCCACTCTGACAGGTGAAGAGCTACAAGAAGCGTCATTACGCGGTAGTAAAACTCCTTTTTGTGAATTTCTGGGAGACTAAAATGTAGCTTGTTTGGGAAATAATACGTCTTCCAGTTTTTAAATTTCAAAGTTCTTGAACATGAAGGTCCGGGGCAAGGCGCCAAAAATTGCGACTCTTAACTGGTTTACGTAAAATTTCAAGTTATCCTAATATCATTTTAACTGAAATACAAATTTACACTTCATGAACAAATAAAAAACAAAATAAGACAAATAGACATATGTAGGAGGCAGAATGTACATTTATTATGTTTCACTTACAAAATCTTGTTTCCAAATAAACTCCTCTTTGTAATTCGGACCTTCATCGCAATTGTTTTCACAAGTAAAAATAGCAAGTGTACCCCAATCTAGTGGGTCCTTTAATGGATCAAGGTTCAAACTATTCAGAAGCTGTGGCATAACCTAAAATACACAAAAAGACAGTGAATACAGTAAATTGTCGGCCAATAAATATCCAGCCTAGAAGAAGAAAGGTAAAAGTAGAAATAGATGTACAAAGGAAGTACTATAGCCCTGCGATACAGGGTTTGTGCTTATAAAGGAAGTGCAAGCTCTGTACCACAAGCTGACAAGTGGCACATTCCATGGAACGTTTTCCGCTATCTATCCAAATAACAGAATTTTATACAAATTATAATTGCACAAATATAATAATAATTACTATAATAATCATACAAATAGCAAAATTCTACTAGTGAGTCAACAGGAAGCTTTTATTTATTTAAACACAAATCTGTCAGTAGAAAAAACGGATATTTTTAATTTCCGTATAAACCAAATAGCTTCTCATTTCATGTTTTTTGGGCATCGTCAAATGATGTCGCTGAAGCGAAACACAAATGCTACTTTCCTCTAGAGTTTTATTCATCCAGTTTACTACAGTTTAAATTCATATCTTTTTATAGATGACCCTACCGTAAAAATAACGCTTAACACTTCGCTTTGCGTAAAACATTTCGCATTCGGCTAAAAACATTTTCGCTTTGGACACACAGCGGTTACTAAAAATGTTTTTCAAGACATTGCTATGAGAAGGGGATAAAGCCAATAAGCTATATAACATGTGGAACGTGTTCTTCGAATGTATTTACTTCCATTCAATTAATTAGTTCCTATTTTGTTTATTTTTGAGGTCACTGTTATACAATACTTATTACAGCATTACTATTCCATTAAACATACCTCCTTGAGCCATAGTGAGCTAAAACTAAGAAAGAAAGCAAATTATGAGGGAAAATAAAGGAAAATTGTTATAGAAGATAACAATATTCAAAACCCCTTGTCTGGGACGTCTCCTTTAAACAAAATTTTACCAACTAGCACAACGTGCTCTAAAACCCTCAAAACAATATGTGAATCCCATATATCAAAAATAATTTTCTAGATTTTCTTCTTCATTTGTTTTTTCCTCAACCCTTGTTCTTTCCTCTTAAGTCTTGAAGTTCTTGTAAAATACTTCCAATTCAAATTAAACAGACAAGTCTTTCTTATAGAATTGCGACACATATTCAAACTTTAACGTAAAGAGCGAGGGTTTGGGGGGGGCAGCCCCCCTTATATACGGAATAATTGCAGAAGAATGAACAACGAATGAAGAAAAAACACAGAAACAATTCCAAAAGAATGATACTTCCCATGGTCTTTGCCTAATTGTATCAATTTTTTTTACCCACACTTTTAAGACTAATTTACGAGTCGGAGAAAGATGTTTCGTTTTCTGAAGTAATAGCTTTTTTACCTCCATTATTAACAACAATTTACGGGTCAAAGAAATGTTTCGGGAGATGGGGGTCGAATCAGGTAACCCTCTTGGATATGGCCCTGTAAATAGCCCCGCTCCCTACGTCTCTCTCTCTCTATTCCTGTTAGAAAAAAAAGCAATACTAGAACTGTTTGAATAGCTTTAAAATTCGAGGGAAAAAACTGACATTTTCGGGGGATTTTTTCCAGCTTTTACCCCCTGTTTAATGTTTTTCTTCCTCTTCTTCTTACTTTCATAATATTCTTTCAGAAGGCTTCTGGAATTGTACTTATGACAGTACTATCGACTTAAGCGTCTTTTTGTATTTGTAAGGCTCTTCAAACTTAAGAAAGACATGCGTTTTGCCTTTTCAACTATACAAAATTCATTGCTTTGCATTTATATATTTCTAAAACACGTCTTGAGATTTAAACAGGTTTTTATTTAAATAAAACTTTAGCAAAGAAAGAACGTTATGAAAAAATAAGAATTAACTTACAGTTTTCTGTATTCAATGGAATATTTGTCTGTGTGTTCTAATATTATTGTCTTTTTCTCAGAAATACCGGCCCAAAACGTAATGTCTGCAATTAAGTACAGAACAAAATTTTATATTCGGTTAAAATGTTTTTTAAAAACATTTTATTTTTTCCAGTATAAAGAAGACACTTTTCCTTAAGCTCCATGGACTAATATTGGTGGTGGACCCCTCATTTTGGTGGTTTATCGTCGAAAACTTTTTATTGATCTCTGTTATTCTAAAAATCTACGATAAAGAAAATGTTTTCCTTGGGACTACGATCCGAAAGTAGAATTGGAGAATAGATAAACCGTTTTTGTTTGTTTTTTATAGAGTGTCATCTATGGTATTTTGACCCTGAAAAGTTACGGATAGCTTTATGATACCATCTAGATCATATAAGATACTGTTTCAAGTTTCATCCATCACGATGTCTACGATTGATAAGGATAGCGTTCAACTAGCTGCAAAGTCAATTTAGTCACTTCTTTCGGTATTATGGATAGCTTGTGATGAGCTATAAAAAAATACAAATAAATTTCAATAATTCCAGTTAGCTTTGGCCCAAGATTCCAATCTTGGATATTCTTATTATTTTTCTTTTTTTGATGTCTCGAAACAAATTTATATTAATTGAAATAAAACTGAATTTGGTATTATGTAAAAAAAAAAAGAAAACTATCACAAAACATCTTACCCAATCCGAAATTTGAGGTTGGTTATTGAATGAATAAACAAGAGACCAACTAACCTGAAATTCAAATGTTCTTTTGCCGTCGCAATACTGACATTTAGCTATGTCTATTTCACTAGGGATGTTTTTGTCTGAGACCCAAAGAGGTTTCGCCTTGTTGTACCTAATTACTTGATCTTGATTGTGTTTGATTAGATCTTTAAACTTCATAAAATGTTTATCTTCTGAAGTCCCGATAGCGTTCAGCTCTGCATCTACAGTAGGATCGTCTATAAAATACAATATTTTTTCAATGAAAACTGTAGAATAAGGTTCGGAAAATCAGTGAATATCACTTCGCAGGCTACATTTTACACTGTGCAGAAAAAAAGCCTTCATGAAGGTAACTATTCTATTCACTTTTGTTTCAATTTGAATATGAAAATTCCATTTTTCTGATTGTGTGGAATTATGTCCCAATGATATTTTTCGCTGGTCCTAAAGTAGGATCATGAGTAAAAATCCATATTCTCAATCGACAACCATAGAGGTAGGTTCTAACAGTAAGTGAACTTCACTTCGACAGCCAGATTTTACATCGCTGCTAAAAAAAAACACATTTACGTAAGAGGCTAATCTATTTACTTCTGTTTCTTCCCAGGTTTGGCAAATTTGTAGTTCAGTTTGGCACAACTATGTTTCTATGGCGTTCAACTCTGTGTGTAAAGTAGGATCGTATATAAAAATGTACATATTTTTTACTATACCATTCACTTCTGTTTCTGACCAGGTTATGTTAAATTTCGTTTCTCTGGTTTGCAGAATCCACAGTAGGATCATTTTTTAAAAATGTAATCCTTATGATCAGCTACAGAGGTATGTACTGGCAGCAGGTTAATTTTGCTTGTGAAGCTGGACTTTTTATATCACCAAAACAAAATGTTGTTTCGTGGGTACTATTCACTTCACTTCTGTTCCCGATAAGATATGAGAAAATCATTCCTCTGGCCAGTAAAATTATTTCCCTAACACAATTCCATTGAAATCCGAAACACGAGAAAAATGCGACCATAATATTTATTCTGTAATCTTTCTTGTAATTTTGCTAAGAAATAAGTACAGGATATCTAGCAAGACTATCTCTAGGATATCTAGGTAGATATGCGCTCTTCCAACGTGGCGATACTGGAGAATGTAAGAGCGAAACAAAATTTGAGTCCTTACTAAAAAGATGTTAATCTATTGCATGTTGATGGCAAAACACTAAGCACTAAAACAGAAAAGAAGAAAAATATTCTTCTTTTTCCTCTGAAAATCTTTACCGAAGTAATTTTTTCTACCAGCAGATTAAAAGCAATGTTCTCTATCTCAGAGGAGTTACAGTGAAACACTCTGGGGTGTTCTTACATTTAGGCACTAAATGCAAGAATTTGAAGGAACAAAAGAAGAAAGGGAGTGGCGCAGAAAATACAACTATTAAACACTATTGTAAGCCAACTATTTAAAGGACACAATTATAGTTTTAAAAAAAAGCATTTCGCACTAATGGTAAAACCCTCCATTTGTTTCTTTATTATTTTGTGACGGCTGATTTTTTTTTTTTTTTTCTTTTTATTATTTTTTTTTTACTTCTTTGGGGACACAAAAGTTAATTAATTAAAAGTAAAACAAATAAATTGACAACAAATAATTCAATTAATTTCATATTTTATACCTCTATTATTTATATTTTTAATGTATTATATTATTTAATTACATTATATTATTTATATATTTATAATTTTTTTACCTCTTTGGGGAAATAAATAGTTAAATTGATTTTATATTCTATACCTCTATAATTTATATTTTTCATTTGATTATATTGTATTATTTATATATTTATATTTTATTTTTTATGTTTTTTTATTTCTTTGGGGACACAAGGTTAATTAATTAGAAGTAAAACTAATAAATTGAAAATAAATAGTTAAATTGATTTTATATACTATACCTCTATTATTTATATTTTTCATTTTATTATATTGTATTATTTATATATTTATATTTTATTTTTTATGTTTTTTTATTTCTTTGGGGACACAAGGTTAATTAATTAAAAGTAAAACTAATAAATTAAAAAAAATAGTTGAATTAATTTTGACGATGCTCGTTTATTTCGTTGCAAAATAGTCAGCAACATTGTCCAAAGCACGCCAAGTAGGAGGACAGTAGGAGTTATTTAAGGAATTCAGTCTTCAAGCACAGAGAATGCATTACAAATCAATAAAATTAATAAATAAATTAATAAAATATCAGTGTAAAGATGTGCTTGAATTATTAGTTTTACTTTTATTTGACCTTTCCTACTTCTGCTTTGATTGGTTCCACATCTTTAATTGTTTCTTTTATTTTGTTCTATTATTTGTTCTTAATACTACTTCTAGTTTTTACTCTCTTACTTTTATTTGATCTCTTCTGCTTCAGCTTTTATTTGTTCAACTTCTACTTATTTATTCCTTATATGTTCTTTTATTTGTTCTTTATTCTACATTTTACACTTCAACTTTTATTTGATCTCTTCTACTTCTACTTTTATTTGTTCTGCTTCAACTTCTTAATTTGTTCTTTTGTTTTGTTTTATTTATTTGTTCTCTATTCTGCTTCTACTTTTTACTCTTCAACTTTTATTTGATCTCTTCTACGCTTACTTTTATTTGTTCTACTGCAACTTCTTTATTCTTTATTTGTTCTTTTATTTTGTTCTATTATTTATTCTTTACTCTACTTCTAATTTTTACTCTACTACTTTTATTTAATCTCTTCTACTTCTACTTTTATTTGTTCTACTTCAATTTCTTTATTTGCTCTTTTATTTTGTTCTATTATTTGTTCTTTATTCTACTTCTACTTCTTACTCTTCTACTTTTATTTGATTTCTTTGATTTCTACTTTTATTTGTTCTACTACAACTTCTTTATTCTTTATTTGTTCTTTTATTTTGTTCCATTATTCGTTCTTTATTCTACTTCTAATTTTTACTCTTCTACTTTAATTTGATCTCTTCTACTTCTACTTTCATTTGTTCTAATTCAACTTCTTTATTCTTTATTTGTTCTGCTATTTTGTTCTATTATTTGTTCTTTATTCTGCTTCTACTTTCTACTCTTCTACTTTTATTTGAGCTCATCTACTTTTTGAGCATTGACTGAACGTACAATCTGCTAGCTTACTAAAATCCCATTTTAGACTAAACCAAACAGCATTAGCATCAACGTTACTTCTTTGGCAATATTGCTAAGTGGCTTCGAACTAGGCAAGTCTCCATGTCCCACAGTTTCAACCTCCAGTCTTTGAAAATATACAAAACACACACTATCAGATCAGCTTATACAAGTTAGAAGGTTTTATTACAATGCTCCTCAAACTGAGAGTAATAGCCCATTATCTTAAAGTCCAATCTGTTACGACGATTTGTATGGTCTTTTTTCTCTTATTTATTTCGTTATCAAGATATTGATAAGTTGTTTAATTATTCGAAATACGATACATCTAATTATGTCATTTTAAAAATAGATAGAAATCAGAGCTTTAGATATAAGGCTTGTGTGTTACGGCTCTTCAAGGAGGATCTTGAGGGGAGGAGGAACTTGAGTGTGGGGACGAGAAGCTTCTTTGCAAAAACTTGTAATGCATTTTTTATGTATTCCGCTCTCCTTTAAAATTCAAGTCACGTGACGTAACGCCTTTAAAGTTACTACAAGCCTACGAGAGTCATTAGGTAACCATTCCCGACAAAAATTAAATAAAAAAACTAGTTTTTATTCAACTGAAAGTAAGGAGTAACATTAAAACTTAAAACGAACAGAAATTATTATGTATGTGGAGGGGTTGCCCCCTCTTCAACACCTTTCTCTTTCCGCTATAGTTTTTTGGTACTTTCTTAAGAGTTTCTTGTTGTTCTAATGAAAAGACCCTTGTGTTTCAGGAGTCAATCTTAAAGAATTGCAACAAAATTCAAACTTTAGCGTAAAGAACCAGGTGTTGAAGAGGGGGCAACCTTCTTCATATACATAATAATTTCTGTTCGTTTCAAGTTTTAATGTTGCTCCTTCCTTTCAGTTGAAAAAATTGCTTTTTTTTATTTAATTACTGATCTTTTTTCAATGACGGCGGGAAATCAGGCTGCACCTCCAGAAAAATGCCCCTCTCCACTGGATTATCCCCAAGGCAATTCAATCCAGGTGAAAATTTACCCCAGATAATTATCCTTAGCATCCCCATGCGTAAAAATGAAACAGAAAAGAGAAACCAAGTCATAAAAACAATTTTGTATAGGAATTATGGCAAGTTCCTCCACTGTAAAATTTCTCCTGAAAAGTGCACCTCCTGAAAAATCCCCGCATGGAGAAAACCCTTGCATAAAATTCATCCCCCACCCAAAAATGTATGCATACTTCCTAATAACGAATACTATTCGTAAGCAATGGGCCAATTTTATAACGTAAGACCCTTTCCCCTGGGGCTGTGGAGGGTCATTTTATACTAAAAGATATAGTTATTGGACCTTTTAGCTATGATGAACAAAATGGCTATCTCAAAATTTTGATCAGACGATTTTAGCAAAAGAGGGCGGTAGAGGGGACCTAGTTACCCTCGAATCTTTTTGATCAATTAAAAAGATAGCACCAGAGCTTTTAATTTCTGTTCGAATGAGCCCTATCCCAATATTCTATGACAATTAGTTCGATACGATCGCCCCTGAAGAAAAATGAACACACGTCTATGATCTTTCATCCAGCAAAGAATTTCAATATTTCATATTTTTGCAGATAGGAGGTTGAAACCTCAACAAAAAGGTTCTCTGATATGCTGAATCTGATGGTGTGATTACCATCAAGATTCTCCAACTTTTAAGGGCTATTTACTCCCTTTTTCAAAAATAATACAAATTCTCTCAGGCTCTTAGCCATTGATAAGAATATCCAATTCTTTTGATATTAAAAAAAAATTCTTAACTGAAAGTAAGGAGCGATATTAAAACTTAAAACGAACAGAAATTACTCGGTATATGAAAGCGGCTGTTACCTCCTCAATGCCCCGCTCTTTACGCTAAAGTTTGGCTCTTTCTCTCAATTCTACTTTTTAAAACAGTAAAAAACTTTAGCGTAAAGAGCAGGGAGTTGAGGAGGGAACAGCCCCTTTCATATACGGAGTAATTTCTGTTCGTTTTAAGTTTTAATAGCGCTTCTTACTTTCAGTTAAAAAAAACTTGTTTTTTTCTTCATTTTTGATTTTGGCTCTCCGTATATGAATAATTAAAACGAAATTCGCATATTAATTTATTTTTATGGCTAGATGGCTTTCTCATAGTTTTGATCGGACGATTTTGAGAAAAAAAGATGGAGGAAGTAGGCCTAGTTACCCTCCAATTTTTTGGTTATTTAAAAAGGCAACTAAAACTTTAAATTTTTTACGAACGTTTTTATTAGTAAAAATATACGTAACTTACGAATTAACTTACGTAACGACCTTCTACATTCCTATGTTTTTATTACGTATATGAGGGGGGTCACACCCTCGTCAATACCTCGCTCTTTACACTAAGGCTTAAGCTGTGTCCCAATTCCTCAAGAATGACCCCTGAATCACAATGGCCGTAGAATAAATAGTTGAAACTAATAGAATTACTTTAGCGTAAAGAGCAGGGTATTAGGAGGTGAGCCCCTCATATGCGTAATAATTTCTGTTCGTTTAAAGTTTTAGGGCTGCTCCTTACTTTCAGTTGAAAAAACTTTTTCAAATCTATTTTTTTAATGTTCTTTAAAAAAAAATTCTAAAAAATCCTGCACCCCATTCATGGAAATTTTCTTCCCCATGACAAATTCCTCCGTGGAAAGCCCCCCTCAAATAACCCCCTCCCCTCAACCCCTCCACCACAACCAAAAAAAAAACCTGAAAGCGTCTGTACACTTCCCAATAACCATTACTATATGTAAACACTGGTCAAAGTTTGTAACTTGTAGCCGCTCCCACGGGGACTGAGGGGGAGTAAGTCGCCCCCAAAGACATAGTTATCAGGTTTTTTGACTATTTTGAATAGAATGGCTATCTCAGAATTTTGATCCAGTAACTTTGCGTAAAAAATGAGCGTGGGAGGGGGCCCAGGTGCCCTCCAATTTTTTTGGTTACTTAAAAAGGGTACCAGAACTTTTAATTTCCGTTAGAATGAGCCCTCACATGACATTCTTGGACCACTGGGTCGATACGATAACCCCTGGAAAAACAAAACAAAAAAAAAACAAATAAACACGCATCCGTGATCCGTCTTGTGGCAAAAAATGCAAAATTCCAAATTTTTGAAGATAGGAGCTTTAAAATTCTACTGTAGGGTTCTCTGATACGCTGAATCTGATGGTGTAATTTTGTTAAGATTCTATGACTGTTAAGGGGTGTTTCCCCCTGTTTTCTAAAATAAGGCAAATTTTCTCAGGTTCGTAATTTTTGACGTGTAAGTCTAAACTTAATCAAACTTATATATATTCAAAATCAACATTAAAATGCGATCCTTTTGATGTAACTATTGTTATAAAAATTCCAGTTTTTAGAGTTTCGCTTACTATTGAGCCGGGTCGCTCGTTACTACAGTTCGTTACCACGAACTGTATGATATCTACTGGTATGAAAATTCCGGTTTTTAGAGTTTCGTTACTATTGACCCGCGTCACTCCTTACACGTCAATCCTTATGTTTGCAAAAATAATTCTCTTTTTTTGGAAACAAAGTGTTTGCAAAAGTGTTTGCTAATTTTTTTTAAAGTTTCTATGTCTTTAATACGCTTCACTAAACTAGACCTAAAACCTTTAATAAATATTTATATATTATTTAATACAAAACACAACAAATGCTTTAATAAGTTAAACTGAGGATCTGTTAATACTGTTAATATTGAGGATTAGATTATTTCGAAAATACCAAAATTCAAAAAATAGAAACATTTACACATTATCAAAGATTTCTGTTAAAAAGTTTGCAATGTATTTCATATCGAAACAAGAAAAATTTAAGGAAGACCTATTCCTCTTTATCACTAAACTGATTCTTCTTAATTTTTAATGGTGTAGATTAAAAGAAATTTCGGTCACCTTAGGCATTTTTTGGGGGAGCGGGATCATAGGGAAGTCTCAAGGGAGAATTCTACGAAAATAAGGGATTTCCTGTATCTTTCAATTCACATAGTTAAATTCAAACCATATGCTTTGGGGACGAGGGGTCAGCTCAGGGGAAAAATCCACGAAGAATAAGATATTTTCTGTATCTTTAATAAAGCCTACTTAGTTAAATTTAGCCCGTATTTTTACAAGAACCATTTAGCAGCCCTTCCCAGTTATAAAAGATCTCTAAACGGAAACACAACTCTTTTAAGTAAGTTTCTACGTCTTTAGTAGGCTTCAGAAAACCACCCTTCAAAAAATATTAACATTAGTTACCAATTTATTGCAAAATACGAAAATCTAAAGGATGGAAAACACCTACACATTATTAAAGTTTTTGGCTAAAAAGTTTATAATGCAGTGCATGTCGAAACGGCAACAATGGAGATATATTCCTCTTCTTAACCTAAAAAATCCTTCTGAACTTTTAATTTTAATTTCTGAACTTTCAAAACCAGCTTTGAACATCTCAAGTTTTTTGTTATATTCCGTGGTGTGTGTATATCTATATTTTTAAATTTTGGAACTAGATATCCGGATTGCATTGGTAGCTAGCAGCCTAGTAAGAAAGGATCATCTTAATATAAATGGATAAAGGTTGGAGGGAGATATTGAAAAACATGGTTGCTAGACATCAATTTGAGGCATCGTATATGTTCGATAATTCCCCCAGCTAAAATCAAAATGCCAAGAATTACTAGTTAAACATCTTCAATTTTCGTACCAACGAAGTAAAAAATTTTTAAACTTTTCAATTTTTCAGGATATTTTGGGCCAATCTTAGGGAGGAAAATTCCGTTAAGGAAAGAGGATTTTGTATGTCTTTAATATACACAATGAAATTAGACCCGTAAAAATTTAATACAAAAGATGCTTCATTTTGAAAATTTAAAAACTTCTTGCCAAGATGCTTAAAAAGTGAAAATATAAAAGGAAGAAATACGTCAGCGTTTCAATAAATATCTTGATTATAAAGTTGGTAATGTGTTACACCATCGAACAAGGACCAAGGGAGAATACATTTTTCATCCTTTCCCATCCTTTTTTTCTGATCTCATCCTTCATTTAAAGATTTCCTCCAAATTCCTTTACTGTAGAGATTTGTTCCGTTAATAGATTAACAGCAACGTTTAATATCTTGTGGGAACTAATAGTGAAATACTCTGGGGTGTATTTTTACGTAGGAAGATCGCAACAGAGAGGAATTACATAATAATTAGATGTCTTTTTGACAAATTTTTAGAAATATTCACCAACCTAGAACATAAATACTCAGAATACTGAATTGAGTTTATTATTCAATTTAATTAAGAATATATCAATTTACCTATATAACTGCCTTTAGATTTTAACATCAATAGCATGAATAAGATATTGTAGCATTGCGGTGTGTCAAATTATAGGCTAATAATGGCAGAAATAATCAGCTAAGTTATAAATAGCTGCGAAAGTTATAAAAATTATTTCTGAGGGAGAAAATGGGGGAAAGCTATAAAAATACGAGAACAAACTTGAAAATAAGAAAAATCGAGTACATTTGAAACGTGAAAATTTATAGCCATTTTAAATTTGTTACAAAATAAAACGCAGTATATTACAGTAAAAATAAAAATGCAATCCACAAAATATATATTGACATTGATAGCAACGGGAAGTTGTTAAGATGAACTGTAGACACGAAGCTTAGTTTTAGAGGAGGCGACTTGAAACCCAGTCTCATTGAGACCAGAGCAAACTATATTAACTGTATTTTAGAGAACTTATTAATCATACCCCCCGATATTTCTGTCTGACTCATAAAAACGTAACAAGAATACATGTAAGAAAAAACTTTGATTCGTCTTATGAGTTTTGTTTGCCCCCCCCCCTGAAATATTTCATTTCCATTCTATCTTTGCACAAATTTTCAAAGCCCTTCAAACTATATCATAAAGGCTAACAAAACGGTTTTTGATACAAACTTTATTCATCCGTTATTAAAAACTTTGGTTCGTCTTATAAGTTGTGTTTGCCCCCCCCCCCCCTGAAATGTTTCATTTCCATTCTATCTTTGCACAAACTTTCAAAGCCCTTTAAACTATATTATAAAGGCTAACAAAACGGTTTTTGATGCAAAATAGGAGGAATTCAACAAACATAAAGATTAGATAGAGAGAGATTAGAGACAGAGATTAGTCTTTCTTTTCAGCAAATGAGGCTTGATCCCTGGTACTATCTTTAAAAACACTGTTTAATGAAATAAAACATTAAATTTTTGCACGTTTTGTATTTAGTGTGAAGGAAGAGGCTATTGAACATCACTCAGCAGTTTCAAATCAGTACTTAATGCTAATATGTCGGTAACTCGAGCCAGTCATTAACATTCAGATCCGAAAAAAATCGTATGATGTTACATAACCAATACATGAAGCCTGAAGCCAAACAAATAAAATTCAATACAAGTTTTATACGGCTGGAAGATCAAGTTACAACTTAAAGGAAAATTTTTGGGTTTGAAAGGGGGTAAGAGGATTTCAAAGTTTGTGTTGAGGGAAAGGGGCGAAATATTTTCCCTAAGTTTTCACAAAAGAGTGTACACTAAAGTTTTTTTTTTGCTTGTTTATGTCTCTCGATCAGCAATTAACTCTATTTAGTATATATAGATTATGGATGAATAACTTATGCCAGAGCTTGAATTTAGTGCCCAGAATGGGTAGGGCTACTAGACTCTGTTTAAACATAGTACTGATGGTTTCGCAACAATAAAATCGGCCACCTTTCCCAAAGGAAATACTCTGCATCCTATGATAAAGTCATGGAATTCAAATTAATAAAAAAAAAGCATAAATAAAAGTTGTCACGAATGGTATAATCGATGAGATGGATAATCAATCCATCTCAGAATTTTTAAGTAGCGCTAGTTCGTTGGATTGAACCTTCTCGTCGGTATTTTTTGTATCAATTACTACGTTCTTACTTACCGGCAAATATACCAGCCTTTCCTTCTTTCTTCAAATCATTCAATCTATTCAACTCGCATTTGACTGTTTTTTCTACTTTACCAAGAGTTTCTTCTTCTATAACTATTTTAAATTCTGGGAATAGAAAATCGTTCCTGCTTTCTTCTTCTTTGGTTTGACTCCCTAAAAGTTCGAAAGACAATTACTGCTTTTATTGGTATAATTTGACCTGACTTATTTTGAAAATCTTGAATTTTTTTTTATTTCAGCACTACTTTAGAAGGAGGCTCCTAAGCAAGAGGGAGGAAAGATGAAAATCTTATCATATGTCAAAAGCTTTCCTTGTCTCTTTAACACATTCTTAAATTCCCTCTTCTTTCAAACTTTCCCACTTCTAACTGCCTATCTTCCAACTTAATATGATGCAACAATTGAGCGCACCTGGATGTATCAAACCTTCCATTATTATCCTAGATGGAAATTGCACACAGATATCCTAGATGGAATTGTATTTTCGTGGATGTAAGAGCATAAGACATAACTTTTGGCCAACAAGTTGTTTTGCTAAGCATTCTCGCTCTTCAAATCTCCACCTCCCCAGGGGAAAACATTCAGCCCACTGTCTCTCTGTTAAAGTTAAGGTTTTTTTTTCACCAGGTCTGTGAAGTCCCGTATTTTCTGGTTTCAGTAGTAGAGTTTATCATATTTAAATGAACTCTCTTTCTCGCTTTCTTTCTGTCTCTTTTTCTTTATTTTTTTGATGAGTAAATGTTCTAGATGTTATTTCTTTAAATGTTTAATAGTTTAGTGTTGAGAGATTTTTAAACCCCTCTCTTACAAGCCATGGAGCCTTTGTGGGGATTTACCATTGTATTATTGAATCTGTTTTCTTTAATATATCTATTTATCTATCTGTATATGGTAGGTAACATAATATGTATAAAAATTGTGTCTGTGGGCACTCTTCTTCTCCATAGAAAAAGCAAAATTTACCGTCACAAAAGGCTGTTGTTTGGTCTTTGCCAAGCAGTGGGGGCCCATAGCTAAATCTCACTAAACAACTAAATTTTTAATCAGATTTTACTGAAGAGCCAACTTCAATTTTTTTTTTTTCCAAAGGGGTGGTGAACGATTTAGCTACGTTTTAAGCGATAAATAGTGTGAACTAAGTCAAAATAGAGTAAACAGGGTTTTTTTTGTAGTGCTACTACAACTACCAAAATTCTTCACAGCACGAAGCTGCCAGAGACCAAAACATCACAAAGCCATGCCAATTTTTTGCTACATTTACCTCAAGGATCACCTTCCCTAGAGAAAGAAGAACTTGTGACAGGTAGTTTCGAACCGGAGGCCATGAGCCACAGTCAACAACACTGGTATACTATGAATACCAAGTTCACCTCTGCACTTCTTGAACAATAGCAAGAAGAATAACCTGATTTGTACAATCGGATAATCAACAAAAAGGAAACGTATAAGGGAGCAAACCCATAGAATAAAGGGATGTTGTAAAAGTATTAGTTACACCTGCTAAGGAATAAGCCAAAAGCACTTCCGAAATAACTGGTTCTACTTTCCTTGAATTTTCAAAACGTCGTTAAAGCTCAATCCTGCAGCTATGAGATAACAAATCCAAAAAAAAAACTCCAATTCTTTTCTAGTTGTGCTGAAGTCAGAGTTCGTAACGCAACTCTCCACCAGCTGATGCCAATGAATCCAATTAAATCTAGACCGACAGTATATTCTATTACGCTGGGAAATAGGCAGCATTTGCACTGTAATTGTGGATAGTGGGGAATCACAGAGTTCGGCTTGTTTCTTCCCAATCAAAGAGAGTTCGTACACGTCCTCAAGTTCATCACAGTGTTTTTAGTCTGTAGGGTCACAATAGACTGGCTGGGAACATGCCAAGATAGCTTGGCCTAGCAATGTCAAGGAGTACATGTCAAGTAGGGGTCCATCTTGGTCAGTATTTGGTTCCCCACACATGGCGGTATGCTTTTATCAATGTCCTCCTCAGGCATTTCCCTAAAGCCTTATCTTTAATTCCTGATGGTTTCATACCTGCAAATATGATACAACAATTGGAAGGATGTTTATCACAAAATAGCAATGCAAAAGAAGCTTAAATAGCCAAAAATGCTCAACAAAAACCCTAAATAGAGGAACTAACCAGTTCTAATAATTCAGTGCTATGATATGGTGTTAACTAGGCTACAATTTCTTTGAGGACACCCCTCTTCAAGTTTACCTCATAAAACTGTAAGCAGTCACAAATATTGTCAAGCGAATTTGTGAAAGGTGTACTCAGACGCCACTTCGATGCTGTGCATGCAGAATTTCCTAACCCTTACATGTGAGTGAGACTCAATAAGATTATCAACGCAATAACTTCTAAGCTCAGCAACAGAACAGAAGTAAAAATGCAACAACAACAAAATTTAATGTATCATATATTGGCACTAGAGTGCCCCCTTAGCTCATGGGTACATCCTATTTCTAGCAACTTGCAGAAGATAACTGTACTTTCATCTTTATGAAAGCAAACTTAAGATTTGGGACTACCACAAAAATAATAGAATTAATTGAAAGACAAAAAAGAACAACGAACTTCTCATTAATTTTGAAAATTAATATTATTCACTAAAAAAATAAAAAAATCAAAAGAATATTGAGGAAATAATAAGCTTTCCAAGCATGGATTATTGCTTCTACTGAGGCTATACATTAAAGACAATGTCAATTTTTTTTAATTTTTCACTTAACCTCCAAAACAAAATTAAAAAGCAGTTGCACATTCAGGGTTTAACCATAATAAAAAAAAACTAATGATGCTTTTAAGATGACTGAGTTAAACACAGCAATATAACCGAGAAATCTTACCATTAGTATTTTGGCAAAACTTCTTATGTTTAGACCAGTCAGCAATTTGGTGTTCCCTTCCACAGTAGGATCGTTTCTTGCATTTTGAACAAACAGACATGCTCCCACATCCACAGTAGCTGCATACTTTTGTGAATTTATCAACAATAATTTCTGGGTGCCAATTTTCTCTATCTTCAGGGTCTTCAGGAGGGTAGAATTCATTTCTTTGAGGAAGCTGAGAACGGAAGGTCTTGAATGTTTTACCACACTCCTTGCAACAAAAAACGAAAACAGTCCTATGGTAGCAGGTGGCTTTCACTGGTTCCCCATTACTGTCATCAACAGGGGCATATAGCTGAAGTAAAAATGCTAATCCCTTTCCACAATTTAAACATTTCAAATCACTAGATTTAGGTATATTTTTTAAGTCTAGCCAAGATGGTTTTCCTCCAACCTTGGATGGCAAATAGCGACTTAAAAGATTCCAGCTTTCAGCTTCTTCACAAAACCCCAGTTCAGCACCCTCACCATAAGACATTGTGCTAGAAGTAAAAAATACAGAAAAAAAAGTTAGAAAAAACAAATTGTAGAAAAGAAAACTGCACAATTCAGGTTCTATTTCATCCCACAAGAATGAATGTTTTGGAATCTTTTTGGAAAATTAATTCACACAGCTCCTAAGTGGTCCTCTAATGGGTATATAAGCAACCAGCACATTTACAGAGAAAAGTGATTCATATAGAATAAATAATTTAAGGAAAATGAAGATGGGCTCATTTGATCATAAATTCTGATTTCTACTGCTCATTTTAAAGGCCAAAACCAACCAGAAGGGCAACAGCCTCCTCCCATGCCCTTGTTGCTCACGGACGTCCTAGTAGACTCTTCCCCATGGGACTGAACCAAAATATTGAGATAGTCATTTCACTCAGAATAATCAAAAGGTACAAAATTTTCCTAAGGTGGTTCAATGATATCTGGAGCCCCAAGAGCTACGATCCTAAATTATGCAAATGACCCATTCTTTACAATGCATACTAGTTGAAAAGGTGGCATGTTAGCCTACACCTTACTCAATCCAGGATCGTTCACTTAAATTTCAATATTTATGACTAGAGACATAAATTGGGTCCACAGCCCCTCCAAAACACCTTTTCCTCTTCCACCACCAACTTTTAGTAGAAAGGTGAGCAGTTTCTATCTTGTTGTAACCAGAACCATGCAAAGACTTTTAATCCGCAAGATTAGAAGCAAACAGGTGACCAGTGAAAATTTGTAGTCAAAACAGGATAAGTCCTGAACTTGTTGTAAAAATCAGCTCATGAACTTGTTGTACAAGAAAAGTGATAAGAGTTAGTGTGCTAATTATAGAAGCATTAGCTTGATTTCTGTAAAAAGCAAATTACTTAGTAAGATGATACTTTTTGGGCTTAAGAGATGCTGCACAAAGTATGTATATCGGTATAAATGTATATCTGGATCTGCATTAGATTCAAATATTTCCTTTCTTGTATTATCAAAGAGATCACCTTGAAGGATTTGCAGGATGCTGGGTTTAAGATGACAGTTCTATCAATTTGTTTCGGTATTGCAAATGTTTCAAGTAACAATGTGCTGTCAAGTACCAGGTGTATAGTTTTCAATTGTCCAAATGTAGGTCTATAGAAATGAAACTTTTCCATTATGTGAACTTAAAAAAAAAAAAAAAAAAAAAAAAAAAAAAAAAAACACTAATTTTGCTCAGGGTGCAGAAATAAATCTACAGAAAGCCAACATTATAAAAATTCGAGTAGATTTTTTTTTACAATTTTACAAGACAGTTCTTCTGTTCTTGATAAGTCAATAATAAACAGTGTGTTTTATATGATGCATTACATTATTTCCTTGTTTTTTTTTTCTTTTCTTTTTTTTTAATCAGATTTCATCAAACGTTATGTTACTTTTTTACAGAAGAAATTTGCATTATCAACATATTGAAAATAATTGTATTTATTAGTTTTTGATGGATTAGTTTTGCCACACAGCCTGCAAAGTCCACGACTGCTGAAGGAACTAAGCCCTGCTATTTCAGCGCCCTTGGTAAAATTATTTAGCTTGTCGCTAACACAAGAAAAGCTTCCAAGGGATTGGAAGAAGGCAATAGTCATCCCAATTCATAAGAAGGGTAGCAAAACTTCAGCAGCAAACTATAGACCTATCAGCCTTACCTGTGTGGCATGCAAGGTTATGGAGAGAATTCTCAACAAAAACATCATTAACCATCTTGAGGCTAACTCACTCATCAGCAGCACCCAGCATGGTTTTCGTTCTAAGAGATCAGTGGATACAAACCTTCTTGAGTCTTACAGTCTTGTAACTGACCTACTTGAAAAAGGAGTACCAGTGGATACATTCCTGCTGGATCTAGCCAAAGCTTTCGACAAAGTTTCTCACTGCTACCTCATTCACAGGCTATGCACCCTGTCTCTTAGTCCAAAAGTGACCAGTTGGATCGAGGGTTTTCTGAGGGACAGAACGCAGCAAGTGAAAGTGACCACTAGACCAAACAGTCACGCACTCTCTGATGAAGTCAAAGTCACCAGCGGGGTCCCCCAGGGCAGTGTCCTGGGCCCTACCCTGTTCAATATATACGTAAATGAGCTAGCCCTTACCACCAGCAACAAAACCAGTCTCTATGCGGATGATTCAAAACTCGTAGGTCCTGCCAATACCCCTTCTGCCTGCCAATCCCTCCAAACTGATCTCAGCCACATGTGCTCCTGGTTCAAAAGATGGTTGCTGGAATTCAACGCTGAAAAATGCAAGGTCATACACTTTGGACACAACAACCTCCAGCAACAATACCAAATGACCCAAAACCCTGGGAGTCACAACATACTGGAGCATGTTCAGGGGGAGAGAGACCTTGGTTATTGTAGACTCCCAGTTGAAATTCAGCTCCCACTCACAAAAGATCTCAGCCAATGCTAGCAGAGCCCTAGGCATCATTAAACACAGCATTACCAGCAGAAGTAGACATGTAATCACCAAGCTCTACAAAGGACTGGCAAGACCATGTTTTGAGGTGGGGACCATCCCGGCCACCCCTCGATTCAAAAAGGATAAGGTAGTGCTTGAGCAAATCCAACAAAGGGCCACTAAACTGATTGCCGGTATGGAAAATAAGCCCTACAGTGAAGAGCTGAGGAAACTCAACCTCCCCTCTTAGGCTACAGGCAGAAACGTGGGGGATATGATCCAGGCACACAAAGTCCTCTCTACCAATCAAGAAAATGAGCTCCTGGAAATTGACCCCTCCCACATAACACGAGGACACCCAAAACAAATCCGCAAAGTTCATGCAAGGACTGGAGCAAGATGTAGCTTCTTCTTGAACTGGATTGTGAACCTCTGGAACAACCTCAACGAGAACACTGTTTCTGCTGAATTAACAGATGTATTCAAACACCGTGTGGATGCTGAGTGGAGAGACAAACCGTGGAGATTTGACTGGGATGCACCAGAATCTAATCAACCACGTATGCAACTGTCATCACAAGGAGTGATTCAACAGGATCAAAAGTCCTTATTTCACTCCGAGCTGTGATTTATGTAATTTAAGGTAATTGTGCCACACCATTTTGTGTCTCATTTATGTCTCAACATTATTTCAAAAATAATAAAAACTTAACTTAAAAAATGCCAACCCTAGAGCTATATAGGACCATTAGAGGAGGCTGGAGAAAAATTATCAAACATTCCAACAAGACCCTAAAAATGAACATAAAATCAGCAATTTTAAAAAGTTTCTCTTTTTGTTCTAGCATATCTCCTTCTGAAGAACTGCTAGACATTAACCATAAATTTGTCCAATGAATTTTTATGAAAATTTAGGCTGGTGACGTGAACGCTGCTAGAGCCATTCCTGGGTGCCGAGGTGGCACCCAGTGAAAAATTAATTACAACACCCACTCCTTACTCAAATCTAAGCAGAAATCAGTCAAATCAAAGAGATAAATTTGATCAAAGTAGGCCAAACCCCCATCCAGGATACCAGGGTTGCTCTCCCTCTCTTTGAACAGCTCTGGACGCCACTGTACTAGAGCACTTAATTTTCCTTCTCCATATAACCTAGGAAATTCTTGTTCTCTTGGAAATATTGGTCTGAAACCTGTCTACTAGGCCTAGTGATAAATGAAATATGGAAATCAAAGAACTAGAGGCTCTTTAGGCCTGCAGGAGGCTCAGAACTACTTTCTCAGGCTGGAAAAAAAATTTAGGGTGAAGCATCCTTTGCTAGCTTAGAAATAATATCCACTACTAATACTTAAATAATGATGAAGAACACACTGCCTTTCCATGATACAACTACAGAAGAAAAAATAATGAGGACTTTTTTCCCAAAAAACTACTTTATTGTAAGTGTTTTATTGTTTATTTTTTTTTTTTGCTGAAAACAGCCCTTAGATATAGGGCCGAAATATTCAAATAGGTTTTGTTGGTCTTGGAAAAAAAGTCCTCATTATTCTCGCTTCTATAGTTGTACTACTAATACTACTACTAATAACTCACCACAGCACCAAACGGCCTGAGGCCAACACAGCTATGTATGCTCCTCCTCCGCCACTTTCTATTCAGAGCCTCCCTCTTTACACCCTCCTAAGAAGTTCCCATTTCCTTTAAATCTTTATTTATGACACCCTTCCATCTCTGACAAGGACAACCTGCTTTCCATTTAGCCTTAGAGGGTTGACCAAAAAGGACAATCTTAGGCAATCTGTCATCCTTCATCTGTAGAATGTGGCCAAGCCATCTCAACCTTTCTTTCATTATAGCCCTAAAAAGTGTGATTGATCTGCATTTTTCATACAGCCTATTGTTTGAAATACAGTCAGCCAGGTACCAAGAAAAATCTGTAGGTAATTTCTCTGGAAAACACTTAGTTAATTCTTCTTCTGCTTTTCAGAGCACCCATGTGTCAGATCCATATTTGACCACTGTCATCACTGTACCTTCCAATATTCTAATACTGGTCTACAGACTGATCTTGCTATTCTTCCAAACTTTTTTTTAACTGTGAAAAAACGCCCTGAGCCTTGGCTGTTCTACTTTTAACATGTTCACTGCTCTCACCATCTTTACTAATAATACTACCAAGGTTAGTGAAGCTGCCCACCTGATCAATCTTCTTGTTACTCAACATCACCTTTTCATCTTCACTTATTCCTAGCCTTAGTGACTTAGTCTTCATAACATTAATTTTCAAGCCTATTCTAGAACCCTGAACTCACAAAAGTCTAAGAGTTCATTCATTTTGCTCACACTTCCATCTAATATGCTTAAATTATCAGCATAATCTAAGTCCAGGAGAGTTCCCCCTCCCCCATTTGATTCAGTGGTTTCCCATTGCCTTTCCTGTGCTCCTTAAGACAAAGTCCATCAAAATAATCTATATAAAGTGGGATAGAACACAACCCTGCTCCTGATCTAATACAAAACCAGCTGCTAACCTCATTTCCTACCTTAATCACAGCAGTATTATTCTCATACATAGCATGAATCACTTTAATATATTTGTCTGGTATACCATATAAGGATAAGACCTTTGCTAAAGCTCTTCTATCACAAAATAAAATGCTTAGTTATAATCTATAAAACTGAGGACCAAAGGTGTTTGACAACTAAGGCCCTTCTCAATTATTAACCTAATAGGGAAACTTTGGTTGAAACATCCTATACCTTTTCTAAACCTGCACTATTCTTCTCTTAAAACTTTGTCTACAGCATCTCTCAGTCTAAAAAGTATCATATTACTAAGTAATTTGCTACCTATAGAGACCAGACTAATGCCTCAACAATTACAACACTCACTCTTATCATCTTTCTTATACAGTGGTTTAAATAAGGTTTTCCTAAAATCATTAGGTACTTCCCCTTTTTCAAAAACCACATTCATAATCCTCAGTAGCTTATTTATAACCTCAAATCCACCATATTCAAGAAACTCATCTACCACACTATCAGCACCTAGAACCTTATCATTTTCTCTAATCCTTTTAGTAATGTTGCTAATTCTTCCTCACAAAACAAATCTTCCTTCACATTCAAGGTATCACAAACTTTTTCATTTTCCTCTATATTTTTCCTGTAACTGTATCTTGATTTAGCACATTCTCAAAATGCTCTGCCCTTCTCTCTTTAACTCTTTTCTTATCACTAATTGTGGCCCCATTCCTATTTTCACTGGGACAAGTCAAGATTGACTACTGCCTTGCAATTTATTAACATGCCAGTATAATATTTTACTATTATGATGTACAGCTGCATCTTCCAAAACCTTGACAATTTTATCCCTCCTTAGTTCATACTTTAATGGTTTCCCCACTTTGTTTACATTCCTTTTGTTTTTATATGATCTATCACTCAGATAATTCTTGTACAATTCCCTTCTACTCTCTATTAAACATAAAGCTTTTTCACTAACATTCCTAGTTGTAGTAGTAGCTTTCTTCCCTAAGAAACCATCAGCAACTTCACAAATTGTATTTCAAAAATTACTCCATCTATCTTCCACATTGTCAAATTTTAAACTCTCAAGTTTAGTATTCAACTGTTCCTGGAAAGTTTCTCTCAAATTTCATCCTGGAGTCTACCAACATCATAACTTCCTGGAAGGTAGTGACCCTTCCAAAATTTCAGCTTTAAATTAACCCTAAACACTACTAGATGGTAATCTTTACTTTTAACATCAATAACAGTATTCCTATATACCCTAGTATCTTGTATTGATCCTGCTAGTCTTCAGTTTATATAACATAATCAATAAGGTTTGCTGTCTTACCATCACATGAATACTATGTCAACTTATGTGTCATTTTATGACCAAACACTGTATTGGTTATAATTAGGTTGTTACACCTACAAAATTGCAAAAGTCTGTAGCCATTACTGTTTCCTTTTCCTACACCTAATATACAAAGGCTAGGATACCATCTACCCCTGTTTCTACTAACTTGGGCATTAAAATCTCCTAGTAAAAACACTATATTTCTACCTGGTCTATTTGCTCCTGTAACTGTAAGTAAAATTCATCTGAGTCACTAGGATCTCTGCCAGTCAGTTCAGCAGGTGCATATACTACTATAACTGATACCCTGAACTTTTTAGTCATAAAATGAGCAATTAGTATTCTATTATCAATACCTTACAAGTATAAACAATACCTTACAAGTATAAACAAGACTTAGCAGCTTTCTTATTCATCATGAGCCCTACTCCCTGCCTATGTACCCCATCCTTCCTGGCTGAGTAAACAAATTCTGTATCACCTAATTTCATGCTTCCTACTCCTGGGATATGAGTTTCTGAAACTCCCATTAAGTCCAGTTAAAACCATCTAAATTTGTCAGTCAAAATGTCAATACAATAGTCATTTTTTAAAGTTGTAACATTCCTAGTTCTAATTTATAAATTATTGAAATTATTTTGGCCTCAGGAAAAGCAATGATCCCAGGTACCAATGCAGGAAGGGGACCAACACCACATTACTCAAGCCAGCTTAGAACCAGACAGCAAGAAGTCCCTGGGACCTCCAGTATGATAAGAGGCATTGTGTAATCCTAGGTCCATCTTGGTCACAACATATTTCTCAGCATTTGGCAACACTCATCTATCAACAAGAGTCAAAATCCTGCACTGACAATCCCATGCCTATTACCTCTGACTCATCATATATTCATACCTACAAATATTATGCTACTACAGGGAGACAACACATAGTAGATAAATTAGCTAAGAAGAGGTTTTTTGGCCCAAAAACACCCATCAAAACCAACCAAGCCCAGAAGAAATATCCAACAATCAGAGTCCCATGCAAATGCTGTATTGTTTACTGGGCTATAAATTCCTCAAGGGGTGCCACTCCTCAAGCAGGAAAAGTTGACGATACAGTCCCTAGTCTTGCAGGTACCCCATAAGGATTGAGGCAGCCCTTTGCAGAGACCATTGTCTATAGATCTGGATCTTATGCCCTGCCACAGTTGTCCTCCTATAGAGGATCCTCCCACAAGGGTGTTCTGCATCACCAATGCAATTTAACCCATGACTAGGAAAAGCTTTGTAACCCTTGGAACATGTTGACACACCAGTGGGCCCTATCGGGTGTACATTTGAGGGCTGTTCTTCCTCCTCTATCTGTATTTATGGCTCTGGGCAACAGTGGCCCATTTTCTATTATGGACCCCCAGGGACAAGGTCCCCCTAGGTCTGTGCCTCCTATGGAAGTACCTTACCTATCTGTAGGATGTTCCCCTATCTGTTGTCCTCTACTAAACCTACCATAATTAACAAATAATTTACTAACTAACTTATTACAAACAATGCTAGTAATAGAGAAGTAGACTTAAATAGCTAGTTTGACCTGCTTCAAACATCTCATAGAACACACCTGAGAGAATTGAAGTTAACAAGAACACTTATTACAAACAATGCTAGTAATATAGAAGTAGACTTAAATAGCCAAATTGGCCTGCTTGAAACACCTCACAAGCCAGACTTTATAGAAAACACCTAAGAGAATTTAAATTAAGAAGAATACTTAGTAATACAGAAGCAGACTTAAATAGCCAAATTGGCCTGCTTGAAACACCTCATAAGCCAGACCTTATAAAAAACACCTAAGAGAATCTAAATTAAGAAGAATACTTATTACAAACAATGCTAGTAACAAAGAAGTAGACCTAAATAGCCAATTTGACCTACTTGAAACACTTTGCAAGCCACACCTTATAGAGAACACCTAAGAGAATTTAAATTAAGAGGAATACTTATTACAAACAATACTAGTAGCCTAATACAGAAGCAGACCTAAATAGCTAGTTTGGCCTGTCTGAAACACCTCACAAGCCAGACATTATAGAAAACACCTAAGAGAATTTAAATTAAGAAGAATACTTAGGCCTATTATAAACAATGCTGTTAATACAGAAGTAGACATACTTAGCTTGTTTTGCCTGCTTGAAACACCTCAAGAGCCACACCTAATAATATAATATATAATAGCCACAACAAATAATACACTATAAACTAATTCAGGTCTAAGGTCAAAATTTTTAATATTTGGTAAAATTCTAGTTTATTGACTTTAGGCTATCTTAGAAAGGGATAGGGTTGGGAAAATGAAACTTTCAGGGATGGGTCGATAGGCTAAAGTATATCCCAGGAAGGTATTTTGAAGTATCCACCTCTACTCCTTCTCCCTCTAGATGGCCCTGAAGTTTATTTTTCAGTTACCAGTTTCTTGTCTCTGCCTTTAGTTCTGAAAATGCAATTTATGTTATTTGAATAGAATTCTGAGCCATATCAAAGTTTTTTTTCAAAATTTAGGAAATGTATTTGCATATCTTTAAAACCTTATAGCCTAAATTGGGATTGAGCAAAGTTGTGAAGCTGGGAATAGAATTCTGAGCCATATCAATTTTTTTTCAAAATTTAGGGAAAGTATTTGAATATCTTTAAAACCTTATAAATTGGGATTGAGCAAAATTGTGAAGCCAAAAACAAATTTATTGTAGGCTATCCTACTTAATTCAAGCAGAAGATCTATTTTGCAAGGTTTAATTTTTATAACACACATGTTTTAAAGGTAGGACCCTCTAGAGGGAGAAGGAGTAGAGGTGGGCATTTCAAATTACCTTCTGGTGACATACTTTAGCCTTTAGCCACATCCCTGAAAATTTCATTTCCCTAACCTAACCCCTTTCCGAGATAGTCAAAAGTCACTAAACAAGAATTTTACCAAATATTCATTTCCCTGATTCATTTACTTCCAAAAATATTAACACAATCTTGAATTATACGGTTTATTGTGCTTACTTATTTGTCAGAAACGTCCACGCTTATCTATTTTCAAATATATTACTACATTTTCGAAAAACCAAAATAGATGGCAGAATAGCATAGAATGCAACCATAAATATAAAAGAAATAGAGCTTATTTTATGTAAAATTCTGCGCTAAAAATTTAACCTGTGATAGATCAAATTCTCGAGAATTATTTTGTTATGCCTACCAAGTACTCGGTATGTAAGTTTCAGCAGTAAAAGTTCCATACGATTGCACTTAAGTACATAAGTATTTGGCTTTTAGGCTTTGAAAGTAAAGTATAGAAGCATGGGTAAACTTCATATCTTGTATATGGTCCAAAGAAAAAGTAAGCTTAGTTGCACTTTTTGCATTCAGGTCAAGAAGATCTCTCTGAGGACAAATCATCTCGAAAGGAAAATTATTTTGCATGAGTTTGTGCCGCAAAGAAACTCAATTTTTTTTTCGTCGCTCTGCTTCTATTATTTAACTGCTTAACATATATTTTACCTTTTTTCGTTGTTTTTATTCACTGGTCTGAGAAGTGCATTCTGTTAAGTACCACTTCTACAAGCTAGATCTGGTGCATTCACAACAAGATTTAAATAAATTTCTTCTCCAATCTCCCAAGTGGATAATTTATATTTTAAGCCTAGCTTTGTGGCATAAGTTAAACCATAGATCGTTTAAAAATATAAAAACATATTTTTATTTTGTAAATTCATAATAATTCATTCATTTTCCTGGAAAAAACTACCTGCCAGCTACAGGGAATAATTTATATTTTCTAAAGCTATATGCAACAACTAAATACTTTAGGGTACGGCAATGTTACAGGGACTTAGCGTATCTCTAGTCAAAACGATATCCAGTAAAACGGTTTGGCTCTCTTGCTTGCTAATGAGGCTTTAACTGCCTTCACTACACAACATCACCAGAATAAAAATAATAAATATTTTCTTCATTGGAAACAAAATATCATGTCAGTTTCCAGGAGCGAATTTCAAGCATTTTTAAAAGAGGGCAAGAGGGCTCCATGTCTGTTTATTCAAGTGGTATTGACTGTATAATAATTTTTAAATTATTGGGAGTAATTCCCTTGCCCCCCCCCCCGAAAACGACGCCACTGCCAGTTTCTGGTACATTCTTTTTTTTATAACAAAGGAAAACCTTATGTAGACTCCACCCTTTATTGCAAGTGTACTGTAACTATTAAATGTTAAACACAAGATGTTTTCTTTGATTAGGACCCTCATTTAATAGAAACAAAAGAACCTGAACTATGCTATAAAATTAAGATCCCAGACAGGTTTGTTGATATAGTACCTAAGCAGTCACGTAGATCTCACTGCCTTTACCTTTATGGTTAAAATGAGATATACTGAAGATGGATAAAACTTTTAATATGACTGCAAACTCCGAAATAAAAAATTGTTTTATGCATATAATAAAAAAAAGTCCGAATATTTCTTTTAACATCCGAAAACCCTTATCACCGTGAAAAGGGATAGAAAATAAAAAGGAAAAAATTAGCTTGAACAAAATAGCCTATAGATAAAATATTGAGAAAAGACAAAATTTTTTATGCCAAAAAAATAAAATTAAGAACCGAAGAAACTCACATCTAATAAAATATAGTTGCTGTTTTTAAACAAGTCTAGAGTTACATGCTACAGATTATTGTGTTTGTCCAAACTGCCTACTCATACGACATTCTAACGAAATATTTTTCTTTAGAAATCATACTAAAACCTTGGCCAAATTAATTCCGATCATATACAGGTTGAAATCATTTTAATAATCTTTTGTTTGATAAACTAAATAGATTTTTTGGCTTTGCTAACAGAGCAGATTTGTATTTAATTTTCCTAAAGTTTATTTAATTTAAACTTTTTATACACTTCAAACTTGCTCGGAAAGAGAAACCAAAATTAGCTTGTTTTCTTCAGTAGTAAAAGTACACAAGTCTCTGACCTATTTTCTTATTAAACTGTTCTTTTATGAACTTTTTGAACTCTGTAAAATTTTACGATAATCCAAAATCATATGGAAGATAAAATTGATATTTGCAAGCACTAATCTGAAAGTTTTTGATTTTTTAGTGCACTTTGGCGTGGAATCCATTGCTATTTCTTCTGTTGAGACTATTTTCCTTTATTTAAGGTATCATACACTCACCACTTTGCGTGTTTTTTTTTTTTGTTTTTTTATGTCTTTTTTAGAAATTAGAAAATATCCTACAGTTTGTTGCTATTCAAAGCAGCATGTATATTGGTTATTCTATTATTACGATAGATAAGCAAAAATGGTAAAAATGCGGAAATGATGTTGATATATCTCATCTCCTTTTGTAATTCAGGGTGTAAGTAATTTCTTCTTTCTTTCTTATTGAAAAACTATTTTTTTGGATTACCTATTTCAATTAAAATTTGAGTAAAATAGTAACACCTTTTTATCTGATATGAAGAAAAACGAAATAATGATTATTGTTAAAGCTTTCAGTCTACTTTTAGAAAATATTCATTTAGATAATGTAGTAGAGCCATATAATGTAAAAAAATAAATTTTGTGTAAGATACATGGAACTTTTTTTTTGGAATTTTGGGTCAAATTATATACTCTAAGTTAAAATTTGACGTCCGTTCGGCCACAAAGAATTCTTTGAAAAATTCAAATCGACTTTCCCAAGCCACTCCTGTGATAATACAGACACACTATTTGAATAGTCTGTGTGCACATCGTGTCTTGACTAGACTTTACTTGTCTAGATTTTACTTGACTAGATTTAAAGCTCCTGCTGGTGGTTCAATGTAAAGAGAGAGATGTGACTCTTCACCTCCATTCCGAACGGTCCTGCACAAGTATGACTGCTTCTTGGAGGTCAAGGAGAAGACATGGGTAAGGCTGTCCCTCAATCTGAACTGGGGTCTTCCACGGGGGTGCTTCCAGCTATGTTCAGGAGGATCAAAATTGAAAAGTATTCTGGCGGGTGCTTCTGCTAGCAGGCGAATTACGTGGCCAAACCACCATAGGGCTCTTACGGCGAGCTGACAAGAGTTGGGGGTCTGATGCGTTAGTGTCAGAATTTTTTTTGGATGACAACTATGGCACCACAAACAAAAACAGCAGCTGGCTTTGTTTCAGAACCGTATAGAAGGACTTGCGTTACGGTGATGTTGTAGATTTACAATTTTTGTTTTTTGGCTGATAATAGGCTTTGACCACATGGAATGTCATAATCGACACAGTCATAATAGACACAGCTTTAGCGATGCGTGACTGGACTTCCATTTCAATTGAATCGTTATCCGCTACGGCAGATCCAGGGTAAGTCAAAGACTTGACAACTTCATCAGTGTGCCCTGATACGATGAATGCTGGTTAAGTGACAGAAGAATTTTTTTACCAGTATAGAGCGTCTTAAACAGGTGGTAGTACTTGTTAGGGAAACCCGTTCGTTGTAGTATCAGCCATAGAAAGTCACTTTGACTTGTTTGGCAAAAATAACCGCAGAAAAAGTAATCTTAAACATATTATTTAACATTTTAATAAAATACCTAGTTAGCACTACTAAACAAGGTAACAGAATAAAATAAGCCTAGCAGTAATATCAAGTGCATTTTCACTGTCAACAAAGGCAACATAAAACTTACCTTTCTCCTTCAGTATTTTCCTATCAGAGTTTTGAGCATAAATACACCGTCTGTTGTTAAACAGCCTTTCGGGCATCCTCCTTGCGTCTGGCTAACAATGTTACCCTTATCTAGCCAGTACTTAAATCCTTTCAGTTTAGTTCATTTTATTATTACAACAAAAATATTTACAAGAGCACTATTCCAATGGTCTCCATAAGGCTCCATGGCCCATAGTATGGAAGGTAAATAACACTAAACTTAGAACAAATGAACAAAAGAATTCAATTAATGCAATAATACAAAAAACTCAAGCAACAAGAGAAGACACCTATCCTTTATCTATCCCCACATTTAAAACCTATCGATCATTTGACCCCATCCAGTGCATAGGGCAAAAACAGCTACCATCCAAGCCCCTGTAATAACAGTAATAAATCAAACAATTACAAATAAATTGAAATTAAACTAATCAATTTCATAATAAAACTTTAAATATCCATTCTATATTTTAATGTAAGAAAATTCTTAAGCTGAGTTTTAAAAGTAACGAACGAGTGATTGCCACGGATTTCATCCGGGAGTGTGTTCCATGCCTTAGGACAAGCGACAGAAGGATTAAAATCAGACCTGACCGTTTTCGGAATTTGCATGTAGTTTCTATTTCGAAGCGTATACAAATTTTTATCTTGCACAAAACCTTGGAAAAAAGTTTCAAAGCACCTAAGCAACTCACCATGGAGGAACTTAAAAATAAGAGTTGCACAAGACATAGTATATAAAGTGCCTGTAGTTAGGAGGTCGTGTTGAAAATGCAATTTTTTTTAATAATTACAGCAGCTTTCTGTTGGATTGCTTTCATGTGGTGCAGCAGAGAAGGAAATGTTGACATCCAAATAGTGTTACAGTAAGTCAGTAAATTACAGTAACTTATGAATGACGCCCAGATTACGCGAAAGTTTTGCTCTGATCACCTCAATATGCATCTTGAAAGACAGATTTCCATCCAATAAAACATTAAGAAATCTCACATATCTTTCCTCGGGTTGACATAATGGCCCATTAGATGTCTGAAGTACAGTAAACGATAGACATATCTGTTTCGTCCACGAAAATATTAGAAAGTATGATTTCAATACATTTAGAGCAAACAAGTTGGTGTCAAACAACAAGTATATTTTTTCCATAAGAATTTCAAGTTTGGCTCTCAATGCCAACTCTTTCCGCTCTGCGCAGGTGACGTTACTATCATCAGCAAAAGCCACTAAAATTTCATTATTATTAGTCTCATCAGCATTCGGAGGATGAAATTTGTTGCTGTAACACAGATTGCAGCAAACGCTAGGAAAATTATTAGAAACAGCATTATAAATATCATTTATATAGATTAAGAACAGTGTTGGCCCAAGGACGGAACCTTGTGGCACACCAAAATCAATATTAAAAGACAGTAGAATATCCCGATTAAACGAAATTTATCTTTCATGAGGGTGAGATTCAAACCATGTTAAAGCTGATCCTCTTATACTAGTGTGGAAAAGCTTACCCAAAAGAATACGATGAGTTATACTGTCGAACGCCTTTTTACATCAAGAAAAATAGCAGCGGGTACTTTACCAGATTCAAGGGCACTATGAATGAAGTTTAATAAAATTGCATAAGCGTGTTCAGTTGTGTTCTTAGAGCGGAAATCCAATTTGTGCTTATGCAGAAATTTCTTCGCTCCCAGAAAGCTAAGAAAATATTTCTACATAAGTTTCTCAAATACCTTTGAGAAAACAGACAGTAGTGAAATCAGTCGATAATCTGGATTAAACGAAATTTTTCTTTCATGAAGGTGAGATTCAAACCATGTTAAAGCTGATCCTCTTATCATGGGATATATGGGATATCTGTATAGGATAGCTTACCCAGAAGAAAACAATGAGTTTAACTGTCGAACGCCTTTTTTACATCAAGAAAAATAGCAACGGACATTCTACCAGATTCAAGGGCACTATGAATGAAACTTAATAAAATTGCACAAGCGTGTTCCTTTGTGTTCTTAGAGCGGAAATCCAATTTGTGCTTATGCAGAAATTTCTTAGCTCCCAGAAAGCTAAGAAGTTATTTCTGCATAAGTTTCTCAAATACCATTGAGAAAACAGACAGTAGTGAAATCAGTCGATAATCCGGATTAAACGAAATTTTTCTTTCATGAAGGTGATATTCAAACTATGTTAAAGTTGATACTCTTATACCTATATGGGATAGCTTACCCAGAAGAATACAATGAGTTAAACTGTCGAACACCTTTTTTACATCAAGAAAAATAGCAGCGGTTATTTTACCAGATTCAAGGGCACTATGAAGGAAATTTAATAAAATTGCATAAGCGTGTTCCGTTGTGTTCTTAGAGTGGAAACCAAATTGGTACTTATGCAGAAATTTCTTAGCTTCCAGGAAGCTAAGAAGTTGTTTCTGCATAGGTTTCTCAAATCACTTGGAGAAAACAGGCAGTAGGGAAATCGGCCGATAGTTAGATGGATCACTCTTATTACCACCCTTGAACAGTGCTGATTTTATTTTGCAACACAGAACAAAGAGATCAGTGTTTCCACTTCTACCAATTTATCGGTAGATCTTCCGATTTTCGGAATTTTCTACCGAATAAATTTCAAGCCTACCGAAATACCGATTATCTACCGATTTTTGGCGATTTTTTTTTCTTTTTAATTGGACATAATAGGTGTGACTACGAACAGCGCTATTTAGCGAAATCCCGGAGCCACAACTTAGCGCTTAGGGATTCCAGAATTTGAATATTGTTAAAGTAATGTTAAAGCAATTCCTTTAATAGGTATGAAATCGTGGTTATCTCAAACGTGCACCATTATTGACATATCTTTCAATCATCTAAAATTAAAGGCAAGTGGAGCAAATATCCTGATTATATCAATTAACAACTAGTGCTATAAACATTTAGTAGTTTATAGCACTTAAAGACCCAAAACTTTTCTCTGGATATCCACTCAGGGAAAATACTGTTCATGATCATCCACCAAGTATCACTGAAGGTAAACATCACATTGAAACCCTGTACATGCAAGTTCACTCATTTTAAAATAAAGGCCTGTTTTATCTGAGACCTGATTAGTTTGGCACTGTTTCTCTTTTCTTCTCATCCGTTTCTCTGTTTTGCTTATTGCCATTTTATTTGACCTGGTTCCTTCATTCCCTTTTGCTCTTCAAATAAAACATCATGAATGGGAATTAGAAGAACCAACACTGAATTTCCTCATTTCACTTAAAAAAGGTGGAGTTTATAGATTTTTTTTCTTTTTCAACCATCTCAGATCAAATGAAAAGAGAGTAGTTAATTGAGTAACTAATTATATTAATTATTAAAATGTTTATAGTAAGTTACATGGCTTAGAACAAGGTCCCTGACTTGCCACATGCTTGCCTTTCTGGATAAGGATCACCTCATTTTAGAAACTGCACCAAGTGATAAAACAAAATCAAATAAAACACCATTAGTGCAGTCTCGGTTCGGTTCTCCTGTTTTCAAAAAAGCTGCAAATAAAATAGACCTATTGCATGTCTGACAAGCTATTTTTCAGGTAGAATGATGTGATCATCAGAAGATGGTGGTGATTTTTCTGATCATTTTTCTGATCAAGGAAAATCAATAAAGAAAAGAAAATGTGGCAAATCAACTAAAATGAAAGTAAGCAAGAGACTAATCAAATATTCTCAGAAATACTTGAAAGAGTGGGAAACAGAAGAATCTTTCAAAGACTGGCTTATTAAGAGAGAAAATGATGAATTTGCATTTTGTTCTGTTTGTGAGGTAAAGCTTTCTTATAAAGAAGGTTAAGGTTGCGCTAAAAAAAAACATGAACAGACAGCTAAACATATAAGCAGGTTGGCTGTAGCCAAGGAATAGCGCCAGACTGAAGCAAAGCTTGTAACTTTTCTTGTTGAAAATGACATTGCATTGTCAGTAGTTGATGATTTGGTTTTGCTTGTGAAAAGCCTGCCCCACAAAAATGTGATTGAAAAACTGAGACTTGACAAGCAGAAACCTACGAATTTGGTGCGACAAGGTCTAGCACCCTATTTCAAGGACAAACTAGCTGATACTTTGAAAGAAAAACCATTTTCGATCATAATCGACGAGACTACCGATATCGGGACAACGAAGCAATTGTGCTGGTTTTTTTTTTCAACAAAAAGCTTGAGATGGAATTTGACTTGCTGGACTTAATTGAGTACATGGCACAGCAGGCACATTTTTTTCTAAATTCAAGGAATGCTTGGATGGTCTTGTAAGACATGGAGCTCCTGTTCGCAATTTTAAAGGCTTCTGCAGCGACGCAACTAATTTGATTATGGGGCCCCACAACTCTATTGCAAGGCTTATAAAAAAAGCTCATCCATGGGTCTTCATAGTCAAGTGTGCATGTCATTTGATCCACCTCGTTGTATCATATACATGTAAGAAACTTCCCAAAACTTCTGAGGACTTAATTCGAAATATTCACAGCCACTTCAGTCATAGTGCAAAACGAGTGAATTCACTGAAAACTTAACAAGACTTCTTAGAAATTGACAATCAAATGATATTGTCCCCTGCTCTTTTCCAATCACAGCCCCCCCCCCTTTCCATACTTTGAAATTAGAAACAAAAAGACTTGTTGCAACTCTCTCCAAGAACTTTCTTGAGGTAAAATATGTAAATGGTTTGAAGAATCCACTAGATGTTGATGTAAATGATGACAATTATTATGCAGCTATCCAAAATATTTATTTTGGGCTGAATGCCCAGCTCGCTATTTCAGAGCTTGTAGAGCGTGACCCTAAGGTGGACCACAATGAACTGATGAAGGCAAAACTCACAGCAAGAGAATTTTAATAGGAAGCAGTTGCACAGATCAAAACCAGGTTCGTATTTGATGATGATTTGTATGAGATGTCCTATCTTATAGAGCCTTCAAATGCTGCTAAGCTCAATCTTTCTAGTCTCGCACCACTTCTAGTTAAGTATTTCCCTCCTACATGTCCTAGAGCTGTCATTGACTGGGAATGGCGTGAACAAAGCTCTGTTGATGTTCCTAAGGATCTGTATCAGTCACCAGTAGAATATTGGAGATTCGTTTTGTCCATTGTTACCCCAAGTGGTCGACCAAGGTTTGCAAATCTCAGGCACGTTATTTACTTTTTCCTTTCATTGCCTTTCTCGAATGTTGTTGCAGAACGTCTTTTCAGCACTTTAAAAGAGGTGAATACTGATAAACGAAATAGATTGTCGACACTGACTTTATCTGCCATCTTGCGTACCAAATGTGGGACGAAGAGGTTGAATATGCATTCTTCATCGCTGATAGTTGATCATGAACTAGAGAAACGGCTAAAGGAAGTAAGAGCATCTGCGACCGTTGAAGAGTGTATATGAGTGATCAAAGTTAGTCTATAATAGCAAAAGTTTCTGTTTTGTGTTGCATTAGATATTTGAAACTGCCAATGTTCCTGAATTGTCTTTGGAAGACCAAATGTACTTTATTGATTTATTGTGATGAAAAGTACCTAATTCAGTAGATTAGAATTCAATCAACGTATGTATTGATATGATCATAGGCTAAGGCTTCAAAATGTTAGTGATGTATGTCTACGGTGGAAGAGCAAAAGTTTCTGTTTTGATTTGCATTAGATATTTGAAACTGCCGCTGTTCCTGAATTGTTGTTTGAAGACCAAAGTGTGCTTTATTTATTTATTGTGATGAAAAGTACCTAATTAAGTAGATTAGAATTCAATCATCCTATTCTACCGACGTGATCCTAGGCTTGATTCCTTCGCTTGCAGTTGCGTATCAGTTGCTTTAATCATTTGAATCCTGTATCTGATTTGTTGTTTTAAGTCCAATTTTAAGTGCTTTACTATGATGAACAGTACCTGATTAAGTAGAATAGGATTCCATCAATAATAACTGAGGATATTGAAAGAGCATTTTTTAAGCCCCGTTCTCATGCGTGTCTAGCTAAGCATCTGTGTTTACGCGCGTCAGGCAATATATTCCTGTCAAAACATATCTTGTTCCCACGTAGGCATCAATACCAAATGCCAATTTAATTAATACATAAAAATCCTTATGTGAGCATTCGGATTCACAGGCACTGCATATTTGCAGCAACTACTGCAAATGCCGCGTTTGCAACATTTTAGAATCGCCGCTAGCTCAAGAGTATACCATATTAGTATACTAGCGATTTACAAGAACCACTGCAAACGCTGCATTTGCAACGACATTTGCATCGCTATTACAACGAGATCAAAAAATGCCCCATTACTCTTTTGCAGTTTTAAAGAAAACATTGTTTTAAATCGTCATATGATCAATCGTAAGTCAATAGTCTGTTGTCGAATGGTATAATTCTGAATTGATCAGGAACTTCGAGCAATTTTGCGAGCTTAACATGCACTTAGAGGGTTTGGGCATGTCTAGAAATTCCCTACCGATTTTTCTACCGATAGTGTGACGCCATCTACCGATTTTCTACCGAATTTACCGATTTTCGAAGCATCCGAAGCGGAAACATTAAAAGAGATGGCAGTGAAACGAAAGGCAGTTAAAATTAAAGAAAAGAATGATGAAGATCAGTGATAAAGCTCCAATGAAAACTAGCTTAATTGGTTCTATACTTATCCTATAAGCTGTGTCAGAATATACATGTCATGGATTCAAGCGGAAGATTAAAGAAATACCTGCATTTTCTCAAGGTAGGCTAGGTCTGTGTTTGCAATTGAAAAAACGAGGCTAGGTTACTTGGTTAGCCTAATGCAACCTTTGATAATGTACCTAGCCTATTTCAAACTATATTTAAAATTCCAAATAACAAGGAAGAAATAAGGTAAAATTCTAGTTAATTGACTTCTTGCTCTCTTAGAAAGGGTTTAGGTTAAGAAAGTGAAACTTTCAGGGATGAATCTACAGACTAAAGTATGTCCCAGGAAGGTATTTTGAAGCAACTACCTCCACTCCTTCTCCATGTAGAAGGCCCTGACCTTTGATGACCTTTAAAAATATGTGTGTTATAAAAATGAAACCTTGCAAAATAGATCTTCTGCTTAATTGAAGTACAACAAAATTGTTTTCAGCTTCATAACTTTGCTCAAATCCATTTTATAAGGTTTTAAAGATATACAAATATATTTCCTAAATTAAAAAAAAAAAAAACATTAATATGGCTCAAAATTCAGCTCAAATAACAGGAATTGCATTTTAAGAACTAAATGCAGAGAAAAAGCAACTAGTAACTGAAAATTAAGGTAAAATGTTGTTTTGTCAAAACTTCAATAGGTATAGACCTGTCATGCAGGCAAATTTCAGGACCCTCTAGAGGGAGAAGGAGCAGAGGTGGGTAAATACCTTCTCAGGACATAGGCTACTTTAGCCTGTAGACCCATCCCTAAAAGTTTCATTTTCCTAACCTAAACCCTTTCTGAGATAGCAAGAAGTCAATTAACTAGAATTTTACCTTTTTGGTAAAATTCTAGTTAATTGACTTCTTGCTATCTCAGAAAGGGTTTAGGTTAGGAGAATGAAACTTTCAGGGATGACTCTACAGAAAAAAAGTCTACAGAGAAAAATTTTACCAAAAAGGTAAAATTCTAGTTAATTGACTTCTTGCTATCTCAGAAAGGGTTTAGGTTAGGAGAATGAAACTTTCAGGGATGACTCTACAGAAAAAAAGTTTCATTTTCCTAACCTACCCTTTCTGAGATAGCAAGAAGTCTATTAACTAGAATTTTACCAAAAATAACAATCAGTCCTGCAGCAGTGCAGTTGGTGTGACCTTAGCTAGGTAATATGGGACTGAAGACATTTAACTGTGCTGTAGTAATATGCTGTGGGGATCTTAGCAGTCTAGAAGTGCTGTTACTATGATCACTTATTTACAGGAACAATCAATTTGAGGTAGAGTTGGCTAGTAAATTTGCTGAAGACTACACCTAAAGATAGCCCAAGGCTAGGCTAAAAATAAGATGTAACCTATAAAATTGGAAGTTGGTTTATAATACCAATCTGAAAAAAAGAAAGAGTGATTGTTACACTCCAAAGAGTATCTGAAGAAGTTCTAAAAATATGCCTAGCCTACTTTAAAATTATCATAGGCTAAATAATCAACTTAGTCTATCCTGCTTCTAAAGGTGCATTTTGTAAATCTGCTTGACCAATGCTTAAGCAAAATGTTCTAACCACAATTATTCCACTTATTGTGAAGCAAGAATTGTTTAAGTCATTAAGTACAAGAATTGGTTACGGTAAGTAATTACCTTAAATTACCTTACCTTAAATCACATTTGCCAGCAAGATAAGGTGGTAGATCCTCCTGTAGTTCTTGCTGGTGGTGAGTGATGTAATTATGTTGGCTTAGCTTCCAAGTCCAGCCTCCACTCAGCCCTCTCCCAGTCCCTGTTGACTCCAGCCTTGAAGGAGTGGGGAGTCTCAGCTTGGATAGGCTATTCCAGAGGGGGACCACCCGAATGGAAAAGAAACCACGTCATTCCCTTCTCCAACATCCAGGCAGGAGAAGCTTAAGACTGTGACCTCTTGAATTGTTAGCCAGGGAGGGGGTGAAGATCTGGTTCAGGTGACCGGATTTGAAAATTTTGCGTGCCATGATCACATCTCCTCTATATCTTTGATAGGTGAGGGTTGGAAGTCTCAGAGATCCTAGGCGATCCTGGTAAGGGACATTATTTAAGCCATGGACCAGTTTTGTTGCTCTCCTTTGGACACTTTCAAGGGCTCTTGTGTCCATTTTATTTTGGGGAAAGGCCAAACTCAAGGTGGGGACAGACAAGGGATTTATAAAGTTTTATAACCACACATGACTTTCTGGTTACAAAAGAGCACTTAATGAGTCCAAGAGCTTGATTAGCTTTTGCAACCTGAGCCTGAGTGTGGCTGTGGAATTTTAAATCTTTGTCCACAATGATGCCTAAGTTTATATTATTTATATAATAATCTAGGTTTATATGAAAGATGCTATTAAAACTACCCAAAAGTAGTACCATTAGATTACTTATTCTATTTTTTTCTTTTTTTTTGCAAACATCATGGTTGCTTTTCTGATAATTCCTGCTTCCCCCTGGTGAAAAAATAATGAAACACTTACTTATAATATTCAACATATCCTCATCATCTTCTTCTTTTAATATATGGGTTTAATATTTTGGGTAAAAGTTTAGTTTCATCACAAAGTGTCTAAAATAGAAACTACTGCAAAGCAGCATAATTTCTATACTATAGTACTTACATATGCTAATTCTAGAATCCATTTCTGGTTGACCCTCCTCCTCCATGGGGCAAAATTTGTGTAAAGTGGGCAGGGTTTTTAAGCTGAGGGAAAAGTTGGGGTTGTACAACATGAATGAAATTATATTTTAAATACTAATTCCAGTCATCACTGGTAATTTCTGCATAGTAGGAAGTCAAAAGTAATTACTCATGCATTCCATTAATGCTAATATCCAAGATAGTTCACTTTCACTTTTGAACAAAACAAATGTCCAATTTTGCTTACAGGTAACATCACCTACAGAGCAAAGCATATTAGTCCATGAGCCCTATGGGCAGCAGGGCAAGGTCTGTATTCTTGTTGGTTGAATTGTTAGTTGATATTTATGAACTACTGTTTGCTGATTGGTTAAGCCTTGTCTTTTATGGTCATCATGTTTCATCATTGCAACCCTATTTTTGCCAGAAATAAAAGGTTAGTCAAGGGCAAGCTTCTGTGGGTCTAAAAGTTTGAAGGGAGGATATTTTAGTTTTTTGTGAGTTTTTTTTATTTCTTTGAATTGCTTAATATAGCTAAATTCTGATGATTGCATATTGTTTTTATGTCAATATTCATTCATATTATCCAACCCCAACATTTCTCTTGGCTTCAAAATGCTGCCCACTTTATGCATTTTTAGTTTCTTTGAAGGGGATTTAAGAAAGCTGAATAATTGTTGCACTTCTAAAATTAGCATTTCTAAGTGCTATAGTATGGAAACTATGTTCCATAGTTTCCATTTTATAAAAAGTTTCCATTTTAGACAGCTTGTGACAAAACTAAAGGTTTACAACATTTTGTATTATTAATTTTTTATATTCATTTGATGCTGCCAGAGCTGTCAGCAAATAATCATGTCACAGATGTTTACTTCCATTTTTATAATAATTTAAAATAGTATTTTGTAGCCTACAGTATTGTAATCAATCCTTGACAAGATTGAATTTCATCAAGCTTAAGACTATATAAACCCATTTTAACAAAGAACCTATGACATATCTATCTATATATATAAAAATAAGTTGTCTGTGTGTGTGTGTGTGTCTGCCGAGTGACGTCATGTTTGTGTGTTGACTGACGTCATGTTTTGACTGACGAAATTACAGACCGGAACATCAGGACACAAATGACGACCGGCACATAGGGAATATAAATGACGACCAGGACACTCAAAGAGAAAGCGACCGGGACACAAGGAATGTTCGATTAGCAATCACCATCAACAAAGCACCAGGACACAAATGACGACTGGGACACAGGGAGTATAAATGACGACCAGGACATAAGTAAAAAAAACTAAAAAAAAGGTAAAAACTACAAAAAAACCAAAAAGAAAAAAAAAACTAGAAAAGCTAAAAAACTAAAAAAACTAAAAAAGAAAAAAATAATAAAAAAAAGGAAAAAAAATATATATATAAAAATAAGTTGTCTGTGTGTGTGTGTGTCTGTCGAGTGACGTCATGTTTGTGTGTTGCCTGACGTCATGTTTTCGACTGACGAGATTACAGACCAGGACATTGGGACACAAATGACGACTGGGACACCGGCACATAGGGAATATAAATGACGACCAGGACACTCAAAGAGAAAGTGACCAGGACACAAGGAATGTTTGATTAGCAATCACCATCAACAAAGCACCAGGACACAAATGACGACCGGGACACAGGGAGTATAAATGACGAACAGGGCATAAGTAAAAAAAAAAACTAAAAAAAAGGTAAAAACTGCAAAAAGACTAAAAAGAAAAAAGACTAAAAACTATTAAAAAAAACTAAAAAAGAAAAAAAAATAAAAAAAGGAAAAATAAAGGAGAAAAACAAAACTAAAAAAAAAAACTAAAAAGAAATAAGAAAAAAAACTAAAAAAAGTAATTAACCAAAAAAAACTAAAAAGAAAAAAAGGGGAAAAATACAAAAATTTATTTCATCATATACTATTTCAAAAACGAATGTATATACAGACCAAGATACAAATGACGACTGGGACACAGGGAATATAAATGACGACCGGGACACAACTACAACGGGGACGCCAGGGGGCACAGGGGGATATATAAATGACGACGGGGACACAGGGAATGTTCGATTAGCAATCACCATCAACAAAGCTCAAGGGCAATCATTAGAATCATGAGGTATAACTAAAAAAACTAAAAAAAGGTAAAAAACTAAAAAAAAGACCAATTCAAAAACGAATGTATATACAGACCGGGACACTGGGACACAAGGAATATAAACGACGCCCGGGACACTCAAAGAGAAATCACAGACTGGGACACCAGGACACAAATGACGACCGGGACACAGGGAATATAAGTGACGACCGGGACACAGGGACACAACTACAACGGGGACGCCAGGGGGCACAGGGGGATATATAAATGACGACGGCAACACAGGGAATGGTCGATTAGCAATCACCATCAACAAAGCTCAAGGGCTATCATTAGAATCATGAGGTATAGATCTGAATACGGATTGTTTTCCCATGGACCATTATATGTTGCATGTTCAAGAGTCGGTAAACCTGACAATCTATTTATATGCACAGACAATGGGACAGCAAAAAATGTTGTATATTCACAAGTTTTATGTAGTTAAAAACATATATATATATATATATATATATATATATATATATATATATATATATATATATATATATATATATATATATATATATATATATATATATGTATCTATATTCACAGGTGGGACATACGGATACAACTACAATGGCGCGTAACGACTTACGCGTGCGGGTGGGCTTGGGGGGCGAAGTGCCCCCACCAACTAGGTGTTGGGGTGGCGCGAAGCGTCACCCCAACAGTTAGTAGTCTAATAAGACTTGATTAACAGAGAAATAAATCAATAAGGCTATATCTGGGATTATTGAGGCTTCGGGAAGGTGGGGTGCATTGGAATGTAGGAAGGAAGGTAGGGTGTCATCAAAGCAACCATTACATTTGTAAAGGGGATAAAATAAGAAATCTAATAGAACTAACTTATATTTTATTAGAATTCTTCATTCAGAAGTGGTCAACCACTATATAGTTGCTGTGCATTGCTTCACTTCACTCTCTTTCTTCTGATGGTTGAATACCCAGGGTAAGATGCCCAGTAATTGGATATATAATCATTACTTTGACAGTGAAATTACTGTAAAATCTCTGTATACCACTCAGAATATGGATTGTTTCATCTTTGGATTTGTTGAAATTTCTTAAATAAGTATATGATTAGCTGGGATACTTCAACCATGATCCAAAACTGACAATTCTAAATGTATTAAACTAATAGCTTGTTAAACAAATAATTAAACTAATAGTTTGGATTCAAATAGTGGAGCGTAAACATTGATACTCTTTAATCTTGTGTTTAAGCTTGGAAAATGCTTCCCAATCTTGAACAAGGATCTTAAAGCTAGAAAATCACATAAAATATCAACAGATTCTATCATAGCTACATTAAATATAATGTAAGTTTTGTGAGGCATAGTTATCATACAAATAGTTTATAGTATAGAGTAAGTTTTAAGATAAAATACCCAAAAACAGTTTTCCTAGATTTTTGTCAACCATTGCTATTTAGTACCAACCATAAGGCAATCCCAACTATCTTACTTACTTGTGGCAGCAGGGCCAGACATTTTCTGCCTCACCTGACTCCTGAAATCCACATGTCCAGATCCCAACTTTCTACATCATAGGAACTTACTGTACTTGTCTGTGAGAGATACATATTAGTCTAAATTTTTGTATATATATATATATATATATATATATACATATATATACATATATATATACTAGCTGTTGGGGTGGCGCTTCGCGCCACCCCAACACCTAGTTGGTGGGGGCGCTTCGCGCCCCCCCCAAGCCCCCCCGCGCGCGTAAGTCGTTACGCGCCATAATAGTTACGCGCCATTGTAGTTGTGTCCCTATGTCCCACCTGTGAATATAGATATATATATATATATATATGGTTTTAACTACGTAAAACTTGCGAATATACAACATTCTTTGCTGTCCCATTGTCTTTGCATATAAATAGATTGTCAGGTTTACCGACTCTTGAACATGCAACATATAATGGTCCATGGGAAAACAATCTGTATTCAGATCTATACCTCATGATTCTAATGATTGCCCTTGAGCTTTGTTGATGGTGATTGCTAATCGACCATTCCCTGTCCCGGTGTCCCGGTCGTCATTTACATCCCCCTGTTTCCCCCGGTGTCCCCGTTGTAGTTGTGTCCCTGTGTCCCGGTCGTCATTTATATTCCCTGTGTCCCGGGTCCCGGTCATCATTTGTATCCCGGTGTCCCGGTCTGTATATACATTCGTTTTTTAGTTTTGTTTTTCTCCTTTATTTTTTTCCTTTTTTTTTTCTTTTTTAGCTTATTTAGATTTTTAGATTTTTTAGTTTTTTTTATTAGTTTTTAGTTTTTATTTCTTTTTAGTTTTTTTGTCCCGGTCGTCATTTATATCCCCCTGTTTCCCCCGGTGTCCCCGTTGTAGTTGTGTCCCTGTGTCCCGGTCGTTATTTATATTCCCTGTGTCCCGGTCGTCATTTGTATCCCGGTGTACATGTCCTGGTCGCTTTCTCTTTGAGTGTCGTCATTTATTAGTTTTTTCCTTTTTTTTTAGTTTTTTATTGGTTTTTACCTTTATTTTAGCTTATTTTTCAGTTTTTTCCTTTTTTTTAGTTTTTTTTTATTTTTTATTTTTTTTATTTTTTATTTTTTTTAGTTTTTTACCTTTTTTTAGTTTTTTTAGTTTTTTTAGTTTTTTAGCTTTTTTACTTTTTTTATTAGTTTTTAGTTTTTTTTTGTAGTTTTTGCCTTTTTTTAGTTTTTTCACTTTTTTTTTTAGTTTTTTATTGGTTTTTACCTTTATAGTTTTTTTAGTTTTTTAGCTTTTTTATTTTTTTTATTAGTTTTTAGTTTTTTTTTGTAGTTTTTGCCTTTTTTAGTTTTTTCAGTTTTGACGTCACCTGATCCAGTTTTTTCAGGTGACGTCACCTGACACATCCATCCACACATCCACAGACAGACAGACAACTTATTTTTATATATATAGATATATACTATCTTTATAAGCAAGCAATAATTATGTATGTATGTTATTTTTTCTCAAAGATGGCTCCATATTTTTTTGGGAAAATTGGCATCCTGGAATATTCTGGCCTAAGAAAATTATTTAGATAGGTCAGAAGTCTGAGAAAATTTGTTAAGTCTTAATTTTGGCCTTTGCAAATGATGTCATGTAGTAAAAATTGCAACAACATCATGACAATTTTCATAGATTATGGAAAAAAATTGAAAATTTTGTATACAGTCTAGGGCCATATTTGGCCCTATTTGGGGTAAGTGGTTCAAGAATGCAATTGCAATGGCAGTAATAATTGTATCTGAAACAAGTAGTTTTTAAAATTCAGTAGTATTCTTCTTTTTCCCCTCTGATTTATCTCTGAAATTACAATAAATAACCAAGTCAAACTCAAAGCAAGCAGAAATTAGCATGAGTAGGAGGGAAATGGTGGGTGGGAGGAGGGTGTATTTGCCCTCCTATCACTTTTGACAATTGAAAAGGGCACTAGCCCTCTCAATTTCCAATGATATGACCCCTTTTTGAAGTTTTTACAACACTTTCTATAAAAAACCTCATATGGCCCAAAGGCATAACTTACAGCATTTGCCCTGAGGATGTCGGTGGGGGGATACCCCCCCCCCAAAGACACAATTTCTGAACCTTTCACCTTAGTTGCCCTCCAATCACTTCCGACTATTAAAAAGGGCACTAGCTCTTTCAATTTCCAATTGAATGAGTCCTTTTTGAAGTTTCTACAACAACACCTTCATTACAAAGTGTCCTGGTCTAAGACAAAAAGAAAATGTATTTTGCCACCATTATTCTTTACTTAGACAGCACTAACTTGCTGTCTATGATATAAGGTTAGCATATATAAGAAATTTATATTTATAAGTGCCATAATTTTATAACCAAGTGGCATAATTTTATTGCACTTGGTATTAACCAAGTGACATATAGCAATCACAAATTCTGTCAGTTGGTCTTTCTGTTGGTCTGTCTGTCCTGGTTTTGCTAGCTTAGGCACTTCCAGATAAGCTAGGACAGTGAAATTTGGCAGACATATCAGGTACCAAGACCAGATTAAATTAGAAATAGTCGTTTCCCTGATTCGACCATCTATGGGGGAGTGGGAGGACATTTAAATTGAAAAAATTAGGAAAATGAGGTATTTTAACTTACAAGTGGGTGATCAGATCTTAATGAAATTTGATATTTAGAAGGATATCAGGTCTCAGAGCTCTTATTTTAAATCCCAACCGGATCTGATAACATTGGGGGGAGTTATTGACATAACTGGAATGGATCTCCTCTCTTTGGGCAAGCAGGTATTTTTAACTTACAAAAGAGTGATCGGATCTTAATGAAATTTCATATTTAGAAGGACCTCGTAACTCACATCTTTTATTTTAAATCCTGACGAGATCCAGTGTCATTGGGGGGAGTGGGGGGGGGGCAGAAATCTTGGAAAAGGCTTAGAGTGGAAATATCAGGATGAAACTTGGTGAGAAGAATAAGCACAAGTCCAAGATAGGTAACTGACAAAATTGGACCGGATCCGCTTTCTTTGGGGGATTGGGGGGCGGGAGTAATTCAGAAAAAAATAGAAAAAATGAGGCACTTGTAGCTTACAAACAGGTAATCAGATCTCAATGAAATTTGATATTTAGAAGGATCTTGTGCTTCAGAGCTCTCATTTTCAATCCCGACCAGATTCGGTGACATTGGGGGGAGTTTGAGGGGGAAACCGGAAATCTGAGAAAACGTGAAAGTTGAGGTATCTTTATCTTACAAAGGGGTTATCGGATCTTAATGAAACTTGATATATAGAAAGATTTTACGTCTAAGATGCTCCATTTTCAATTGGAATCGGGTCCGGGGACATAGGGGATTGGGGGGGGGGGTAAACAGAAATCTTTGAAAACGCTTGGAGTGGAGATATCAGGATAAAAACTTGATGGGAACAGGAAGTACAAGTTCTAGATACGTGATTGACATAATTGGAACGGATCTGCTCTCTTTGGGGGAATTGAGAGATGTTTATTAAGAGTTTATTCTGCCAGAAAAAAAGTTCAAGGTGCTATTTCAAGACCAACACAATAGACCAAAAGAATGGCAAGTAACAATGAATAAATGGCTATAATGGCTATAACGGTAAATCAATGGCTATTCAAAGGATTACTATCTTCTCATTATCAAAAGGAGTTTCTTCTTTCAAATTACAGACTTACTTTATTGTTTCTAGGTTGATGTGAAGCTAGTTTGTATAGCTTTGGTTCACTTGGTTGTTTGTCCATATACTAAAGTTGAAGAGAGCTTCAATGTTCAAGCAATACATGACATCATCTATCACAGTTTTAACATAAATCAGGTGAGAAAATTTTGAAAAACTATATTTTACATATATATATATATATATATATATATCAATCACGTATCTAGAACCTGTAATTATTCTTCCCATCAAGTTTCATCCCGGTCTCTGCACTCTAAGCGTTTTCCAATATTTCTATTTATCCCCTTCCCCCAATCCCTATGTCCCAGATCCGATTCAAATTGAAAATGGAGCATCTGAGGTGTAAAATCTTTCTATTTAATTTCATTAAGATCTGATCACCCATTTGTAAGATAAAGATACCTCTATCTTTCTTCAGTCAAAATCACAAAATTACGCGTTTTTACTCATCAGTTTAAAACCTCTACACTAGGGTTTCCTAATGCGTTGGATCTGATCGTGTAATTTTTATTAAATTCTATGACCTTCAGGGGGCTTTTCCCCTTTTTCAAAAATCGGGCACATTTCCTAAGGCTCTTGGCCTTTGATTGGTAAAACTATACTTAACGAAACTTGTATATTTGGAATCAGCATAACAAGCCGATTCTTTTGATACATCTACTGATATTAGCATTCCGTTTTTTAGAGTTTTTTAGAGTTTACTATTGAGCAGGGTTCCTCTTTACTTACAGTTCGTTACCATGAACTATTTGAAATAGATATGCATTTTTTCAATTATGCACCCCCCTTTCCCCGCCCAGGGGGGCAGTTGTCTCCTAATAATGCGGAAAATAGTTTGGTGAATTTGTTCCTATCTGGATAAGTATTGTCAGCATTTTAAGGCGATTTTTTTATATATCTATAGGTATTAAAATTCCGTTTTTCAGAGTTTTGGTTACTATTGAGCCTGGTCGCTCCTTACTTACAGTACGTTACCACAAACTTTTTGAAGGAGAAGGAGATTGAAGGAGATGGGCAGCGCCTCTCCTATATAGAATAAATTTTGCTCTTTTTGGGTCCTGTGTTGCTCTTTACTTTTCGTACTAATGATGTAAACCAGAAATATTCCCAGAAATTAAGAGGGACTATAAATCAGTTTCTACTTCCATCTCCTTCATTGGATCTATTTCTGTATTTATCTGAAGGCTCAATGAGAGTTAGGATAATTTGGCCAAAAAATGCACCCTTTGATGCATATGCCCCCCCCCCTCTAACTACAAAGCGATCAGAGAATCCTACTGTAGAGTTTTCATGCTCTTGTCTTCAAAAATTTGGAATTTTATACTTTTTGCTAAAGAAATATCATGTATGTGTTTTTGTTTTCCAGGGATGATTGTATTGAGCCAAAAATCCTAGAAGATCGAGAAAGGACTCATTTGAACAAAAATTAAACGTTTAGTGCCCTTTTAAGCGACCAAACAGATTATTTGCAACTAACCCCCTTCTTATGCCCCTTTTTTCCCCAGAAATCCAATCGAAGTTTTGAAATAGTTATTTGTTTCAGCATAATTAAAAGGTCAGGTCCAATAAATATCCCTCTGGGGATGACATGACCCCTCACAGCCCCTAGGGCTGTAAGTTTTGCAATTTGTTCGTTGTTTATGTATAGTATTTGTAATTGGGAAACTTACGGATATGTTTTGTAGGGGAGTCTTCTGGAGGGAGTATGTAGGCCTAGCGCCAAAGAAGGGAAGTAGATACCCTCTTGAAATATTTCCAGTATTTTTGTTGACCCCAAAAATCCCATTTTTAGTTTTCTTTTCTTTGGTGTTTTATTCTTTGTTTACTTAAACTATTGCTTGCTTATTTGGAATAAGGAGTCCTGTCCATTTTAAATTTACTCAGTTCTGATAAGCTTAGGTTTGATAAGATCTGGTTTGCTTAGGTCTGTACATAGTTTTGAATGAATATTTGGAGAGAAGTTTTATACTCACTTTTTTATTTCAGTATGATCACTTAGAATTTCCTGGTGTTGTTCCTAGAACATTCATTGCGCCACTTTTTGTTGCAACGTTATCCTTTCCATTGGTTTTTATTGGACATATTCTTGGGATTAGCAAGTTAATTGGATTATATTGTGGTAAGTTCCTATTTTATTCAATGTTTAGTTTTTACTTGTTTGTATTAATTTTAGACATATTTATATAATTTTTTGTAACTTCGTATTTCATAGGCTACATAAAATATGGAAACTAACAGCCATGAAACATATACAAATTTGTTCACTGGAATCTAAGATAGGAGTAAAAGGATGCAATGCACAACTACAAGAATATCTCTAAGGTGGTCAAGCTCTGAATCCAGGAAACATGGAGAACAAACTTGCAATGCTCTGTCAATTAGAGAAGTGACCACTCCTCTTGTCACTGCAGGAGAATGATTAGAGGAATAATTTAAGTAACAGTCACTAGTTGTGGGTTTTCTATAGACTCCAAACTCGAAGCATGTATCATTTCGGTGAACCAGGACATTTAAGAAAGGAAGACGCCTTGCTACTTCTAATTCCCAAGTAAATTTAAGTTTTGGACTGTTAAGCAAATGAAGAAAAGACTCCAGAGATTCGTCACAATTCTCCCACAAATAAAAAATATCGTCTTAAAATGAACCCAAAATTCCGGTTTACAAAAACTTTGCAGAATAGCCTTTTCTTCAAGGTTTTCAATGAAGATATCAGCCTCAATTGGTGAAAGGGGAGCGCCCATTGGAAACCTAAATTTTTGTCTATAAAAAGCCTCTATAATGGAGGTAAAAAGAAGTTCTGTCACAAAGGGGTGTAATTATTTCGGTTTTCTCAAAAGAGAAGCTGATACTTTAGTTATCCCTGAAAAAAAAAACTTGAACCACTTCCCCAATCACATGATCAAATACGTCATCACCCCATTAGGATTTCTGATTAAAATCAGAAATCAGGTGACCCAGTTCTCCAATTTATTTAATTGCTACTTTGTTTGTTTGAGTGAATGAAATTTTTCTTTTATTTGTCATTTTTTCATTAGTACCCGCTGATGGCAGTTCATATTTGTTTTAATTTTGTGCAAATAGTGGATATTGGCGAATAACTTCTTTTATTGTTGTTAAATATTCGATTTAAATTCTTATAACATTTGGTCTTTTATTGAAATTTATTTATCTTTAATTTTTTCATTTGTTTTTAATTGGTTTTGTTGTACTTTCCGCTTTTGTTTTTTGTTTTTTTTTCCTTGATTATATTACTTTGTTCGCGCTGAAGAAGAGAGGCGGTTGTTCTCTCAAAATATTCGCTTTCTGTGTTTTTTTTTTTATTTTCGTTTGGCCTTTAAAAACTCCCTTTTTGATCGTTTTCTTTATGCCTACTTTCAAAGTAAAAGGGCAAATTTATCATAGAGTTGGCTCTCTTCTACCATTCTCAGGTGAGCATCACAAATTTTTGCAACTGTACTTCATCAGCGATATCAATGCTGAATTGAATGTACGTTATGTGTTTATTTTTCGGAATCCAACATGCAACAGTGAGCCCTAAATCGACTGGATACAACGTTAACTGCTTTCTTCGCGTTATGTCAAAATGATACTTTTGCAAAAAAAACTGCTGTATTCTGAAGTGCCTACGTATTACACGTGGAATGCTAATAAAAAATCATTTGAACGTCGAAAACAGGGTGAGTCGACGGCCAACCTAACATCTTCAAAGAAACCACGATAGGAAGAATCAACACTATTCACCCCAATCAAGATGAATGCTTCTTTCTCTGCCTGCTTTTTGTTAATGTACCCGCCCTGACGTCCTTTGAGCATTTGAGAACTGTAAACAGGACTATACATGACACTTATCGTAGTGCATGCCAAGCTCTGAATTTATTGGAGAACGACCAACACTGGGATAATTGCATCAATGACGCATGCGAAACGTCAACTCCAAGTCAAATTCGTGCATTGTTTGGAATCATATTGACAACTTGCTCTGTTTCATCTCCTACAGAGTTATGGGAGAAATGCAAATCGCAAATGGCCGAGGATGCACTCCACAAATACAGCTAGAGAGGTCAGATATGACCTCGGACTTTACCTACAGAAATTTATAACTGCACTTTACTTATGATTGAAGATTTGTGCTTATCTATGGCAAACACCCTTATCAAGCATTTGGGAATGCCCTCATCTAATCGTACTGCTGCTGTTTCTACATGTGTAGAACTGGATCGTGAACAAAGTTACAACACGATCAATCTATTGTCGTATGTACAAACAAATATTTCTATGTTAACGTCTGAACAAAAAGGCATTGATGATCAGATAATGCATTGTGTCGATAACCAAGTTGGAGAAATCGTCGCCTTGGATGCGCCAGGGGGTACTGGTAAAGCTTATCTAATAAGATTAATTCTGGCATCAGTTAGATCCAAAAATGACATAGCGTTGGCCCTTGCGTCGTCCGGAATGGCCGCAACGTTGCTGCCTGGTGCGAGAACTGCTCATTCCGCTTTGAAATTGTCTTTGAATATGCAATCTACAGAAAATCCCGCGTGCAACATTTCCAAATTATCTGAGATGGGTAAAGCATTGCAGCAATGCAAACTTATTGTTTGGGACGAGTGCACAATGGCGCAAAAAAATCGCTCGAAGCTCTCGAGCGATCTTTGCAAGATTTGAGAGGAAATTATAAACCCTTTGGCAGCATATTAATATTGTTTGCGGGAGATTTCAGGCCAACATTACCTATTATTCCTAGATCTTTACCTGCGGATGAAATAAATGCTTGCCTGAATAATTCTTAATTATGGTCACACATAAATACATTAAAATTAACTATAAATATTCGTGTCCGATTGCAAAACGATAACTCTGGTGAATCATTTTCAGATCAATTGCTGGCGATTGGTAACGGAATGTTCCCAGTTGACTCAATTTCAGGACGTATACAACTGCCTCCTGAATTCTGTAATCTAGTGATGTCAAAAAATGATTTGGTTGAAAAGGTATTTCCGAATATTCTAACCAATTATAAAAATCATAAAAGGCTAAGTGAACGAGCGATTCTGGCTGCCAAGAACAGAGACGTCCACAAAATCAACGATATTATTCTGATCAAGATTCGAGACCAGGCAGTCATTTACAAGTCAGTCGACATAGTTCTGGAATCAAATGAAGTGATTAACTGTTCATCAGAATTTTTAAATTCCCTGTATCTCCCAGGGTATCCACCACACGTATTACAGCTAAAAATAGGCGTACCAATAATACTTTTGCGAAATATTAACCCACCAAAGCTTTGCAATGGCACGTGACTTGCCGTAAAAACACAAACAATGGAAAACGCAATAGAGGCAACAATCTTGACAGGGCATTCCGAGGGTGAGGCTGTTCTTATTCTTCGCACTAAAAAAAGGTAAACAACTAAAAAAAAACTAAAAAGAAAAAAAGAAAAAAACAAAAAAAAAACTAAAAATTATAATTAAAAACAAGGGATTACAAGTATTCAAAAACCTTAAAAAAGAAAACCAAAACTTTGAAGCTTAGTAGATGTCATTGTTAGAAATTGGACTTGCTTTAATAATCAAATATCTTTGAACAAACTGCAATAGAACACTAGGGACAATGAGAATTCATATATATAGAAGCCTGCGACGTGCCGTGCTGGGGCCCGGCGGCGAAGCCGGCGAGACCGAGCTAGTATATATATATATATATATATATATATATATATATATATATATATATATATATATATATATATATATATATATATATATATATATATATATTAACAAATATAATTCTAGCTTGTCCTAGCGTAAAAGCTGGTCCAGGCAGCCCAAATGAACCTTAAATAAGATAATAAAAAAAGACAGAATTAGGTGTCAATTCAACAATGGAAAATATATTGATGTATCAGAAAGTAAGGTTCTAGACCCATAGCTGATGAAACCTTGCGTTATTTTTAGAGAATGAGGAAAGTAAAAGGACATGAGAAAAGTAAGGAAAGATCTCATTAGGAAGTAATATGAAAATGTTAATATTCCTTAGGCATAGAGTATAGAGTACCACCAGCATTATTATGTAACATTTGAGGCTTCATCTCTCCTCCATTTTGAAGGCACCTGTATTCTAATGTACGTTTTATACATTCGTTTTATCTTTTTCAGTTCGGATGACTATTGGCTATAGTGTTCTAGTCTCACTGGAAGCATTCAAATTCAGTGCCCAAAAGCACTTTGGTGAAGGTGTTACCACATGGTTTACTTTCATAATTGGGACACAATTTCATTTCATGTTTTATCTCAGCCGACCTCTGCCGAATATTTTTGCATTGATAATTGGTAAGAAATTGCTTGTCTGTTTAGGACTATTTAATCACCCAATTTGGCCAAATGATATTATGATATGGCTCTGTCAGTCGCCTTTTTGTTAAAATGTTATTCCGATCTATATGCTAGACGGGGGGGAAAGTAGGGTGAAAACATTTACCCGCCACAGTCATTCTTGTTGAAGTTCTTAAATTCGGCTGTCTTAGCATATAATTGAATTTGCATTTTAGTCTTTTAGGATAAGTAATAACTTTGTGTTCATTTATTCGTATAGGTGCTTAATAGATTGCCATTTTTAATCATCTGGAGTCACGGGAGTTGTCTTATGATAATGTCTTATGATGCACACGTTTGAAATTTATAAATGTTACATATTTAGAATCAGTATAGAAAGTGGATCCAGCTTAACGCTGGAAAAAAACGCTTTTTTCTTGAAAGAGTAAATATGTTAAAATATTTTCAGGAGGTACCTCAAGAAAAATAATAAGTAATTTGTAAGAGAGAAAGAGTGAACTGATTTATTAACAAAAATAACGCTGCCATCGTCTTTCAACCATCATTGGGGAAACACATTGGGCTGTATATGATTGTTGTCTTTATCCTTATAATCTACTAATATATATCTACATTTAACCTATAAATCAAAATTCACAAAAAAGATAAATAAAATAAAATTATTAACAACTTCCCTGGTGAGATGGTGGACTGCATGTATTGTAGAATTGCCTTTCCTGAATCCAAACTGTGTTTTCGCGAAAAATCCATATAGATTCAGATGGTTATACAATCTTCTATAACCTTTTCGTATAGCTTCGGAAACAAAGACGACATCGAAATCGGTCTCTAGTTCGAAATATCTGTCTTGAAACCTCCTTTAAGCAAAGGGATGACCGTGGCCTCTTTTAATCGTGAAGGAAACTCACCCTTGTTCAGCGATAAGTTAATTAAATATACAAGGCAGGGCAGCAAATATACCATTACTAATTTAAATGTTTGCAGATTGAGACCATCATTCCCAGACGAATTTGACTGCATCAATACTTTTATTTGCTTCATCTCCTCCTCTAGATTAGTTTAAACAGTGTTTGTGTTTACCTCCACACCTCTTTCATCTTGAAAAGTTTCGGCAATTTTACTGCTGAAATTTCACTTACTGATTCACCTATTTTTGAAAAATACTCACCCAAAACATCAGAAATTGCATTCCTTGCAATAACTATTATATCGTCAACTTTCAGGCTAGCTGGATTTTCATTCTTCTTGTCACCGTTTAATAATTCATTGATGCGTTTTGCACATACCTTTCGAATTCCCTTGATTATTTTCAAGTTTCATCCCATAGTATTATTGAACACAAGATCAGCGAAGCCATTTAGTTCCAAATACCAAGGAAAGTAGATTTACATAACAGCTATCTGTATTCGGTCAAAATGTAACAGAAGAACTTTCTTGCGCAACGTCAGCATTAAGAATATCTACAGCTCGGAACGGATTATCTACAAACGTTGTTAGTGCCTCACCACTCTTTAAAGATAACTAGGTGTGATACATCTTCTAAAAAGGAAAAAAAATACAAACAAGTAGTTAAATTATAACACCATTTATCTATTAGCATACACTATTAAGCAATATCGTCGATAGACCATAAACGACGAGGAAACGAATCACTAACGAGACGTACATAGATCCGACTACGCTTGCACACGTGCATAGATCACACTTGCTTATGCCCGTCTTTATCTCGTGTTAAGCTCAGAACATAACGTCTTCGTTTCGTCAGATTTTCCGACACAAAAATACCAGTGCCAGCTAGTTTTGACTTTCTTTTAAAAAATTCAGAAGCAAGGTAATGTTAAAACCACAGGATCAATTGCATCCTGTTTACTATTACCTTTGCTTTGATTGAATCTTATCACTTCGATCACAACTTGATTAGATATTTCAAGCTCCAATTTTTGTCACAATTTCAAGAACTACCGACTTCAAGTCCCTATCGGAAGATTGTTTAACTCCAATGAACATGAGATAATTTAATCTCGTTTCTGCTTGATAATCATCAAGCTTTTGCTCGGCAACTTTCATCCGTTCCTCAATAAATGAGTATTGGTTTTTAAATGCTTTAAATCATTTGATAAAACAACAAATTTTGGCTCAGATTCAACAACTAATGCTCTGTAAATTTCACTTGAAATCGATGAGCTTTGCGCTTTGATTGCACTAACTGTGTCCTTAGAAAAGGATTGTTTACCTCCAGCAGCTGCCAATTTTCCATCTAATCTCTGATCGATTTTCTGAGCAAGGTTTTCCATGACGAGACTGAATTTCTTGTTCCGTTGCTGTAATCTTGGTAATAAGATGGGTTGGTCCCGAAAAGTTAAGTAAATTGGTATTTTCTGACGCTTGTCCTTTAAGCTTTTCTTTGCAAACTTCTTTGTAAACGGCTGATTTTGGTGCACGTTCTTCAAACACTCCATTTAAACCTTTTTCATAGCCTCAGTTTTATTGCATTCATTCACAATCTAACAGTTGGGACTCATTAATGAACTGGGTATCATGTGTACCGTAGCAAAAAACTAGATATTTGTAATTTCTAGTTTTTTCATTTCTTTTCGGATCTATCACGTCAACAATACGTACAGGTCATTCAGGGTAATCCCGAAACCTAGCCAGTGCCAGCTTATGAACAGTAAATTTAGTCGTCTGCTTAACTAGCCAGCAATAGTTAGTAAAATAGCTTCGAAAATCCAAAAATGTTCGTAACATTTGGTTGTACCGTAGACTCACAAGTCAGCCAAACTGTCCTTAGTTATTTGTCAAGCGGAACAAAACTAAAGAGAACAATAATTCATGCGAATATCTCCAAAATGCATATATTTTCACCAGATAATTTCCTCGATCCAAAATCCAGTTTGAATTATTTCACAATCACTTACTGAACTTGTTGTGCAATCAGATTAAGCTCGAAGTTAAATCTTGTTTGTGTCCCTTCAGTTCAAAGCCTGAATTAATACTGCAAGTAAAAGTTATCACATTGCATTCAAGGTAGATTTATTGGATAAAAATAGCGATGTCTTGAACGTCCTTGCGGGTTATTAAACAATCAAAGAAACTATTACCTAACAACCTAATCCTATTATTTATCACCCAAAGGAATCATGATTTGGTGGGGACCTGAAGGTTTTTTAAACATAACAAGCAATAAATCTTGATTTGGCGGTGCTTTGTAGGTTTTTGAAAGAATCAAATGAACTATTAGGTCCAGCGTCTTGAAGGTTCCCCACTATCGGGCCTCTGAAGGTCTTTTCCTGGCTTTTCGTGGGTTTTTATACAATCAAAGAAACTTTTACGTAATATCAAACCCTATTACATATCACCCAAAGGAATCTTGATTTAGTGGGACCCTGAAGGTTTTTTTCTTGGCTCTCGCGGGTTTTTACACAATCAAAAATACTATTACGTAACTGTCGCAGCCTATTATGTATCGGATTGGAATCGGATCCTAATGGAACTTGATATATAGAAAGATCTTATGTCTCAGATGCTCCATTTTCAATTCGAATTGAATCTGGAGACATAGGGTGCTGGAGGGTGGAAAAAGAAATCTTGGAAAATGCTTAGAGCGGAGAGATTGGAATGAAACTTGTTGGAAAGAATAACCACAAGTTCTAGATGCGTGATTGACATAATTAGAACGGATATGCTCTCTTTGGGGGAGTTGGGGGTGTTAATTCAGAAAAGTTAGAAAAATTGAGGTATTTTTAACTTAAGAAAAGTGCTCAGATCTTAATGAAATTTGATAGAAGGAACTTATGTCTCAGAGCTCTTATTTTAAATCTCGACCAGATCTGGTGACATTGGGGGGAGTTGGAGGGGGAAACCAGAAATCTTGGAAAACGCTTAGAGGGGAGAGATTGGGATAAAACTTGGTGGTTAGAATAAGCAAATATCGTAGATAAGTGATTGACGTAACTGGACAGGATCTGCTCTCTTTGGGGGAGTTAAAAGAGGGGTCCATTAGTTTGGCGAGTTTGGTGCTTTGGATGTGCTAGGACGATGAAAATTGGTAGGCGTGTCAGGGACCTGCACAAATTGGCTTGATAAAGTAGTTTCCCCCGGTTCAATCATATGGGGGGCTGAAAGGAGAGGAAAAATTTAAAAAAGATGAGGTATTTTTAACTTACGAGTGGGTCATCGGATCTCAATGAATTTTGATATTTAGAAGGACCTTGTGTCTCAGAGCTTTTATTTTAAATCCCTACCGGCATTAAGCCTCTGATTTTCCTTTTAAATTAATCTATTGATTCTTAGAATTTTGCTAGAGCTCATGCCATATGAGCTCTTGGCTCTTCCGACCTCGTCACAAGTGCCATATGAGCTTATAGCTCTTCTTGAAATTGGTCTTCAATTTGTTGGTACAAAAATAAGCTAGAAAAACAGCAGAACTATTTGATATTGGAATTTTTTTTTTATCCGAATTTAGATCATTCTGTAAGAAAAGGTCAAAGCGATACCATAAACCTGCCTTTTTGAATGTGTAGACCTGAATGATTTATTGTCCTTTCGGTGCAAGTTACGGCTATAGACCTATTCGAAAATGTCGTGTTTCTTGAAAATCTTGAGCAAATTCTTGTGAGGTTACAAAAACCTGGGATTTTATTTTATGATTTTTTTTATTGTACACTGTTCTCTATCTTAGATTGGCAATGTACGTGACTCTAGAAATTAAGCATAAATATAGTATGCAAGGAGCTATACTAATGTTAAAAATAACCTTATTTTATTTATTTTTACTTCATATTTATATTTATTATTTTATATATATTTTTATTTTTATTTTATTTATATATTTTTATTATATATTTATTATTTTTATTATACATATTATTTATTATATTATTATATTTATTATGTTATTATTTTTTTTATTTATATTTACTTATTTATTTTATTTTATTTTAAAATATCCTTATCACTGACATTTTTGCAGTTTTGTGGTCTTACAAGTTTTGGTTTGAACAGAAGCACGAGAACTTCATTGCTACATCTGCGGGCGCTATTATAATATTCCGCGGAGAATTAGCGATTCTTCTAGGCTTATTTCTACTTTCTGACCTTGTGAAGCAAAGAATAACAATTGAGAGGTGAGATTGCTTAGTGTTAAATTTATTTGTTTTAACTCCTAAGAATAAGTTTAATGAGCTGAATAATGCTTTGCGTGCTTGGTTCTTACCTGATGTGAAATTCGTATTCGCAGAGGCTTTTTTGGTCAAAGCTATGACGGGCGTCCTAGTAATCTACTAAGCTTTAGAAACTAAGGGGTAGAGAAAGGTGCTTGAAACATTCTGTGCATAATTTAGACACTTTATGTATTCCTGAAAGTTTAATTCGCCTAACTAAATATTCAGCTACTTTCCAAGAGAGCAAAAGACTTTTCTAGAAGTTTACCATGAATTCACTCAATAAATTTGAAACTTGCTCTATTTTTAATCCACTTTTATCTTCTATTTTGTTTAACCGGCTTTGCGAAATGTAATCACTGGATTTGTGAACTAGATTTCTTTTCATTAAATTGTAATAAACTTGTGAAACACAAAATGTATAGGAAGTGAATAAAAGGTAAATCAATTAGCACATGTAACCCCTCGCCCCGAAGATAAAGATACCCCACTATTTCTATAATATAATAGACAATTAGCTGAAGTACGCAAGTGCTTCTATAATAGACTTCTTTAATATAATAGACAATTAGCTGAAGTATGCCAGTGCTTCTATAATGGACGTCTATAATATAATAGACACTTAGCTGAAGTACGCAAGTGCTTCTATAATGGAGTTCTATAATATAATAGACACTTAGCTGAAGTATGCCAGTGCTTCTATAATAGACTCCTATAATATAATAGACAATAAGCTGAAGTATGCAAGTGCTTCTATAATAGACTTCTATGATACAATAGACAATTAGCTGAAGTACGCAAGTGCTTCTATAATAGACTTCTATAATATAATAGACAATTAGATGAATTACGCAAGTGCTTCTATAATAGACTTCTTTAATATAATAGACAATTAGCTGAAGTATGCAATTGCTTCTATAATAGACTTCTATAATATAATAGACAATTAGCTGAAGTACGCAAGTGCTTCTATAATGGACTTCTATAATATAATAGACGCTTAGCTGAAGTATGCCAGTGCTTCTATAATAGACTCCTATAATATAATAGACAATAAGCTGAAGTATGCAAGTGCTTCTATAATAGACTTCTATGATACAATAGACAATTAGCTGAAGTACGCAAGTGCTTCTATAATAGACTTCTATAATATAATAGACAATTAGCTGAAGTACGCAAGTGCTTCTATAATAGACTTCTTTAATATAATAGACAATTAGCTGAAGTATGCAATTGCTTCTATAATAGACTTCTATAATATAATAGACAATTAGCTGAAGTACGCAAGTGCTTCTATAATGGACTTCTATAATATAATAGACACTTAGCTGAAGTATGCCAGTGCTTCTATAATAGACTCCTATAATATAATAGACAATAAGCTGAAGTATGCAAGTGCTTCTATAATAGACTTCTATGATACAATAGACAATTAGCTGAAGTACGTAAGTGCTTTTATAATGGACTTCTATAATATAATAGACAATTAGCTGAAGTACGCAAGTGCTTCTATAATAGACTTCTATAATATAATAGACAATTAGCTGAAGTATGCCAGTGCTTCTATAATGGACGTCTATAATATAATAGACACTTAGCTGAAGTATGCCAGTGCTTCTATAATAGACTCCTGTAATATAATAGACAATAAGCTGAAGTATGCAAGTGCTTCTATAATAGACTTCTATGATATAATAGACAATTAGCTGAAGTACGCAAGTGCTTCTATAATAGACTTCTATAATATAATAGACAATTAGCTGAAGTACGCAAGTGCTTCTATAATGGACTTCTATAATATAATAGACACTTAGCTGAAGTATGCCAGTGCTTCTATAATAGACTCCTATAATATAATAGAAAATAAGCTGAAGTATGCAAGTGCTTCTATAATAGACTTCTATGATATAATAGACAGTTAGCTGAAGTACGCAAGTGCTTCTATAATGGACTTCTATAATATAATAGACAATTAGCTGAAGTACGCAAGTGCTTCTATAATAGACTTCTATAATATAATAGACAATTAGCTGAAGTACGCAAGTGCTTCTATAATAGACTTCTTTAATATAATAGACAATTAGCTGAAGTATGCAATTGCTTCTATAATAGACTTCTATAATATAATAGACAATTAGCTGAAGTACGCAAGTGCTTCTATAATGGACTTCTATAATATAATAGACACTTAGCTGAAGTATGCCAGTGCTTCTATAATAGACTCCTATAATATAATAGACAATAAGCTGAAGTATGCAAGTGCTTCTATAATAGACTTCTATGATACAATAGACAATTAGCTGAAGCACGCAAGTGCTTTTATAATGGACTTCTATAATATAATAGACAATTAGCTGAAGTACGCAAGTGCTTCTATAATAGACTTCTATAATATAATAGACAATTAGCTGAAGTATGCCAGTGCTTCTATAATGGACGTCTATAATATAATAGACACTTAGCTGAAGTATGCCAGTGCTTCTATAATAGACTCCTGTAATATAATAGACAATAAGCTGAAGTATGCAAGTGCTTCTATAATAGACTTCTATGATATAATAGACAATTAGCTGAAGTACGCAAGTGCTTCTATAATAGACTTCTATAATATAATAGACAATTAGCTGAAGTACGCAAGTGCTTCTATAATGGACTTCTATAATATAATAGACACTTAGCTGAAGTATGCCAGTGCTTCTATAATAGACTCCTATAATATAATAGAAAATAAGCTGAAGTATGCAAGTGCTTCTATAATAGACTTCTATGATATAATAGACAATTAGCTGAAGTACGCAAGTGCTTCTATAATGGACTTCTATAATATAATAGACAATTAGCTGAAGTACGCAAGTGCTTCTATAATAGACTTCTATAATATAATAGACAATTAGCTGAAGTATGCCAGTGCTTCTATAATAGACTTCTATAATATAATAGACAATAAGCTGAAGTATGCAAGTCCTTCTTGTATACTTCTTCTGTCTTGTTGCTTCTTCCTTGCAACATAGACTTTTTTCAGCGGAATTCTAATTTCTATATGTGTTCAATTTAAACTTTAAAACTTTGTTGAAAAAAGTGTGTTTATTTTAAATCGCCGCAGTAAGTTTTTATCTCAGACACAGTCAAGACCAGTCGTACTAAGGTTTTTAACGTTAAAAAAAGGGGGGGCACTTCTAAGGTCATTACATACGAGTAATAATATAAATTGCAAGTATAATATATGCTTTATAGCTGAGTTAGAAAAATTTAATGTCAATACTGCTAATCTTAGTACTGTTAAAATGTAAAAATAATTCTGACTTGCTTTTTAAGAACTGTACTAAATTAAACGCAAAAACTAATCTGGAAACGACAAACAGATCTAGGGCCAAAATGAAGGAAAAGAAGAGAAAGAAAAAAAAGAAAAGAGAGAACAAAAAAAAACAAGTAAAACATTAAACTAAAATAATACAAATAGAGATATATATAAAACTAAAAACAGCCCAACTAATATATACACGGTTAATACTTACATACAATTAGCCAGCTACTTTCATAAACACATAAAAGCAACTGACAAAAACAAGATCATAAATTAGACATTTAATATTGACTTAAATATTCTGTTGAGAAATAAACCTCTGGTTAGCATCTACTGCTATTTTTTTTTTCTCAGAGATTTGTAAGACTTTATAAATAAAGGTTCGTCAGAGGCAACGCTATAGGTTTGCCTATAGTAAAGGTCATACGACTCCAATGTTTTAATATTGATTTATTATTTATTTTTTTTCCCAGAGGCACTTCATATTGAAGGGGTCGTGGTACAAACTTCAAAGGGGACTCATTCGATTGGAAATTGAGACTTCTAGTGCCGTTTTAAGATTCAGAAGTGACCGGAGGGTAACTACCCCCGCCCCACGTCCTTTTTTCCCCAAATATATCCGATAAAAATTTTAGGTAGCCATTTTATTTAAAATAGTTCAAAGATCATATAAAAAAAGCTCCAGGGTCGATACACCCCCCCCCCGGGGCCCGGGGGCAGGCATTGTAAGTTATGCCAGGTTGTTATAGAAGGAATACCTTAATAAATTTCACAGAGGGCTTATTTGATTGGAAATTAAAAAGTTTTAGTTCACTTTTTCGGATGGCAGCTAGCCCCCCCCCCCCCCCTATGCCCTTTTTCCCCAAATGCATCAGATAAAAATTTTTGACATAGCCATTTTGTTAAAAATAGTTTAAAGGTCATATACCAAAAACTCCGAGGTCGACACAACCCCCAAGGGCCCGGGGGCAGGCTTTGTAAGTTATGCACTGGGGTTGTATAAGGTTCTTATGGAAGAGATGCTCGTATAAACCGAAGAGGGCTCACTTGATTAAAAATTTAAAGTTTTAGCTCACTTTTTAAGGGTCCAATGTGATTGGAGGCAGCTAGCCCTCCCCCACGCCCTGTTTTCCCCAAATATATCAGATAAAAATTTTGAGGTAGCCATTCTGTGAAAAATAATTCAAAGATCATATACAAATCTCCAGGGTCGACAAAACCACCCAGGGCCCGGGGGCAGGCTTCCTAAGTTGTGTCCTGGGGGCAAATATGGTTTTTAATAAGGCTTTTCTCGTATAAAATGCAGAGAGGGCTCATTTGATTGGAAATTACAAGGTTTAGTTCACTTTTTCAGAGGCAAGAGAGATCGAAGAGCAACTAGCCCTCCCTACCGACAAGGATTTCAAACCAGTCAGCAACATTAATTGACAATATTTTTTAATCGCTACTCTCCATTAAGAATGAAGTATTGCTTTCTGACATTTCCGTCCATTTGCCAGTTTCAGCCCTGTTTCAAATCCTCCAAAATCCACAAAGATTAGTCCCCCAGGATAAACCTAGATTTTGTTGCTCACCAGTGGAGCTGGATAGATTGAAAGAAGATCTTGATACATATAAATGGGACTTTTCTTTACCAGAAAATATTAGTTTAGGCGATTATAACGACATATTTGGCCAGTTTTATGACACTGTTAAGGAAAAATTCACGTCTTATTGTCTAAAAGCTCCTTTAAAAAATCCTCGATCAAAAAGACCAACATCTGTAGCTCCCTGGTTAACATCTGGAGTCCTAAAGTCAATAAAAAGGAAGCAGAACCTTTGGAAGGAGTACAAAAAAAGACCAAATAAGGCCAAGTTAGAAGCATTTAAGTTGTACCGTAATTTTCTGAAATCAATTATTCGCAGAGCTATAACAGTATATTTTACAAAGAGATTTGTTGATTGCGGTAAAAATATAAAAAAAGACGTGGGACGTGATTAATGAAGTTAGTCGGCCATCCATGAAACCAGAAGGTCTCCCTAAGTCTCTCATTGTAGACGATCAACTTAAAATAGAAAAAGGCCAAATTCGACATCATATGAACAAATTCTTTGCGGAGATAGGGAAAAAACTGCTAATAGCGTTTTTTATTCCTCTGTGTCACAGTCTTTGAAGCAGTTCTTAGGTCCCTCGTTCTTGAAATCAATGGTTCTTGAGGAGGTTACGGTGCAGGAAATTAGAAATATTGTTCTGTCTTTAAAGAATTCTTCAGCAGGTTTTGACCAAATTTCTGCTAAAGTAATTAAACATATTCTTCCATCGATTATCACCCCAATTTACCATTTGATTAATAGATCATTTCAACTAGGAGTATTTCCCCAACGTCTTAAACTTGCACGTGTTATAGTTCTCTTTAAAGGAGGTGACCAAAAGGATCCTGGGAACTACTGGCCGATCTCTCTTTTGTCAGTGTTCTCTGAGATATTTGAAAGGGCAATGCACAAACGTCTAGTGAGATTTCTTGAAGCTAATTTTTTTTCCATCAGCATCAGTTTGGGTTTTGCGCAAAGTATTCTACAGAACATGCTTGTAATAGACTTCTTCAGTTTATACGACGATCTTTAGATTCTGATCTTATTCCTGCAGCCATTTTTCTCGATGTAAAGAAAGCTTTTGACAGCCTAATATATAAGATTCTCATTGGTAAACTTTGTAATGTTGGTGTCCGTGGGGAAGGATTGTCTTGGTTCTCGTCATACCTAACTGACAGATCTATCGCCTCGGAAGTTACAGACGAAAAAGTTCCAATAGAATGTGGAGTACTCCAAGGTTCTATTCTTGGGCCCACCCTCTTCCTCATCTATGTGAACGATCTCTACCGACTCTTTAACATCCCAATTAACAATGTTTGTTGTGGATTGTGTCACATATCTTACTCTCAGAGTACGTTGGTGTTCACACCTGATAGTCGAGAAGAAATAATAGCATTTGCAGATGACACTACTTTAGGTGCTGCAGCACCGGATGAATCATCCCTTATTCTAAAGCTTCAAGCAATGACTGAGAAAATACTCTTTTAGTTTGACATAAATCAACTAACTTTAAATGTAAAAAAGTCCTACCTTCTTATTTATTCTCGTAAAGGTGTGAGCTGTCCCACAATTACTGAGCTTCATTTACCAAGAGGCTCCATAAGTCGTCCCCCGGATCGATATGTGCGATTCCTGGGAGTTCTTTTGAATGAAAATTTATCATTTTAAGTGGCATGTTCAAATAATAAGAGTAAAAATTTCCCGTGGACTTGGGATCATCCGAAAACTAAAGCGTTTATTTTCTTTCCCTATTATCCGTCTTTTATACTTCTCTCTGATTTAGGGGAGTGTGGATGTCCACATTTCCCTCGGTACTTGCTCCTATTCATAATCTTTATGAGAAAGCGGCAAGAATTTTCCAGTCGGCTACACACACTCCTCTTGCCCTCCTCAAGATTAAAGATATTTATGTTTTATCTCTTATCTTCGTTGGCATATCAATACTTCCAAGGAGATCTCCCATGTTGCTTTTCGGGAATGATTAAACTAGTAGGGGAAGTAAATTTATATATGGTTCGTAACCGGGAGGATGTGATGATTCCAGCTAGTCCCTCGGTTCGTTCAGACTTCGGCCTGGCTGTGACTGTGGGGCGTGCTTGGAACTTGGTTCCCGCTGAGATACGGCAGTCACAAACACTTGGCTCCTTTAAGAGACTGATGAAAAATTTCTTATTAAAGGCTTCTTATTAAATGTTTCTTAAGGTTTATTTATTATTTTTTTTTCTTTTTTGGGTTGTTGTTTTGTTGGTGTTGTATCCTCGATGACGCGAGAATTTTAATTTGTATTTTATTGTCGGGTGATATGAGGGTCGCTGTTTCGTGGAGACCACCGGTGGGTTGATTTCTTTTCCTTATATATATATATATATATATATATATATATATATATATATATATATATATATATATATATATATATATATATATATATATAGATGTTGGTTAGTATGTTTATGACAAGTTTTATGATTCTTTATTTATTGTATGCCGTGTTTCCCAAATAACGGGCCATTGAGCCCTTTGGGATATTGTTTTTGTTATTGTTATTTTATGAAAATAAATAGAACTTGAACTACGCCCATAGTTCCCCAAATACATCAGGTAAAAATTTTGAGATAGCCATTTTGTTAAAAATAATACAAAGGTCAGATAACAAAACTCCGATGTCGACACAACTTCCCAGGGCCCCTGGGGAAGGTGTTACAATTTATGGCCTAAGGGCATAAAAGGTTTTTTTGGATGCGATGTTCGTATAAACTTGAGAGAGAGCTCATTTGTTTGGCCATTGTAGGTTCTAGTTTACTTTCAAAAGAGATTGGAGGGCAAGTAGCCCCCCCCTCCACATTCTTTTTTCCCTAATTGTATCAGATAAAAATTTTGAGATAGCTATTTTGTTAAAAATAGTTTGAAGATCAGGAAAGAGAAACTCTGGTGTCGACACAACCCCCAGGGCCTGGGGATAGTTGTTGTAAGTTATACCCTGGGGGCGTATATGGTTCTTATGGAAGGGATGCTCGTATAAACTTCAGAGAGAGCTCATTTAATTGGAAATTGAATGTTCAAGTTCACTTTTTAAGATTCAGAAGAGATCCAATGGTTACTAGAACCCTCCCCTCATCCGCCACCCCCTTTTCCCCAAATCTATGCGATAAAAATTTTGAGATAACCATTAAAAAAAATTCAAACATCAGAAAACAAACACCCAACCCCTCAGGGCCCGAGGGCAGGTGTTGTGAGTTATGCCTTGGAGGCATATGTGGTTTATGTAGAAGGGATGCTCGTATAAACTTCAGAGAGGGTTCATCATTGGAAAATCTGGGGGCAAGTGTTGTAAGCTATGCCCCAAGGGCATATTAGGTTTTATGCGAGGGGTGGTCGTATAAAATTCAGAAATTGTTCTTTTGATTGGAAATCGAAAGTTCTAGTTATCTTTTTAAAGTAATTAAAAATGACTTTTCACTTCCTTCTCCCCTCCCCCCAACACACTTTTCTCCAATTACATCCGACAAAAAAATTAGATATTCATTTTATATAGTCCAAAATTCAAATAACTATAAATTGGGGTTTGAGAAATCCTCAATAGCACCCGGAACAAAAATTGTAACTTATGTAAGTTCTTGAGAATCGAAAGTGATCAAAAAGTAACAAGTCCCTCCCCCTCCCCTTGTGCCTTTATTCCCCAAATGCTTCTTATCAAAATTTTGAAATAGCCATTTTGTTCATAATAGTCCAAAATTCAAATTACTGTAACTTATGGGCTGAGAAATATTCCCTATTCCCTGTGACAATAATTATAACTTGTGTAAGTTGACCATTGTTAGAATAGATAAGATGAGATAATTTTATTTGACAAAAAAAAATACAGAACATTTTTCCTGCACTTGCTAAGAAAACCCATAAGGGTTTGTTGGGAGCAGGTGCATATCTTCTATTCTATGTATTCTAAAAAATACTATTTTATATTATTCTACCTGGTAATATCACCAAATCCACATATATACAAAAACTATTCTACTTACACAAAACACATTCATAAATACTATTCTTTTGCAAGGAAAATTTTTTTGGCTGTGGCCTTGAAGGTTACCAGATGACTTGCATTTCGAATCGCAACCTGTATAATATCCCATACGCAGGGAGCAAAATTTCTTATTACAAAAGAAGCTCTAGTCGTAGAATGTAAGGTCCTATAGAAGGGGTGGCCGTATTAACTTTTGAGGGGGGTCATTCGATCGGAAATTGAAACTAATAGCTCATTTTTTTTAGAGTTAATATTCTTACTTTGATACTTAGTTTACTTTTATACCTTCTTAACTTTGATGCTAGTTTTGATATTTTGATGAAAGGTTGATGTTGAAAAAGAATACTTCATCTTGAAATAATGACTTTTTTAATAACTTGAAATTTTTTGCAATCAAAAAATGAACAAAGATTAAAAAAAGACTCCGAAAATATTTTTTCCCGATTCTTTCTGAAAGAATTGGGGCTATGTACTTCTAATGAGTGGTGTCTTCACTACAAACAAGATTATGGCTACTGTCCGTTTCCCTAACGGTAAAAGTATCATTCTCTTAATTAAATAACCAATTCTGTTGCTTCGAATTATCATTCTGTTACTCAAGTGGCTATAAAGTTCTGTAAAATTAGTTTACCTCTTTTATAATTATAATAATTGGGAGAACAGAATTTGAACATAAATGAGAATCGGATTAAGGATTGGTTGTCAGACCAAGGTCGTTTTCAGGGAGTAGGGGTTATGTACTTCTACTGAATTGTGTCTTTACCACAAACAAGAGTATGGTTACTGCCCGTTTCTCTAACGGTAAAAGTATAAGGCCCACTGTGTATTGGGGGCTTTACTATCAGGAATTATATTACAAATATTTCCTTTGTTCTTATTACAACATTGAAAACAAAATCAAATTTGCAGATGAACAAGACAAGGATTTACCAATAGACCCACTAGGCCCTGCGGCTTTCACTATTTCCGAGGTTCTGGGGACTTCCCGAATTTCATGCAAAAACAGAGCAGCCAAAATGCTTTGGCCTAGAGGCGTCAAAGCTTTAAATCCGGCCTGGGTAAAACAAAATCTTGAGCTGGTGAACTTTCAGCAATTAATACCATTACATTTAAAATGTTCAGTTTAATTTATTAGTTCTTACTAAAGCTGTTAATTTCTTTTGGAATAAAAAAAGAATATTTTGAAATAAGCAATTTTGAAAAAATTGAAGTTTTGGCAATCAAAAACGAACAGAAACCAATTAAATAAAAAATTCGAAAAAGAAGTTTTCTAAAGAAAAGTAAAGTTTATATTAAACTTAAGATCAGAAGAAATAGAAACATGCAATAAAACAAAATCAAAACTGCCTGAAATTACTATTAAAGAATAAATGAAACTCAAAACAAACAGAAATTAAATAAACAATCATAGCAAAAAAGCACACACATGTAATGACATAAAGGAGTAAAGCTCAAGTTGAATATGTAAATGAAGCTTAAAACGAACAAGAATATATTGCTATTGAGGCATAAATGAAACCCAAAACAAACAGAAATTAAATAAACAATCATAGCAAACAAACAAACAATAGCTACTAATATAAAAGAGTAAATAAATCTTGAAACGAGTGAAATCTAAATTGAATATGCAGATCCAGCTTGAAATAAACAAAAATCTCTACAAAGATGAGTTTGGGTTTTGCCTCCTTTTTTCACTGTAAAAGTCTGAAATCTATTACGTCATTGGCGCTTTATTGAAAGCGAATTATATTACAAATATTTTCTTTTTTTCATATTACAACATTGAAAATAAATATGAAAATTGCAGCAAAATCAAATTTGGACTGATGAGCTTTCAGCAATTAATATCATTGTATATATAATATTTAGTTGAATTTTATTAGTTCTTTCCAAGACTGTTCAAGACAAATATAGCTTCACTACAAACAAGAGTTTGGATACTGCCCCCTTCCCTAAATGTAAAAGTCTAAAGCCTACTACGCCATTGGCACTTCACTCAAAACGAAATATATTACAAATATTTTCTTTTCCAGTTATTGCAGCATTGAAAATCAAAATAAAATTACATTGGAATAAAATCTTAAACTGATGATATTTCAACAATTATTAGCATTATATATCAAACATTTAATTTGATTTGATTTTTACTTTTCAAAAATGTTCATCATGAAGTTGGCTAACATTAAGATCATGAGTTTCCTATAACAATTAATTATATCATTTCTTTACTGTATCTGTATCTTCTTTGATCTTGAAAACTTTGAAAACTTGTTTCAAGCTGGATCTGCATATCCAATTTAAGTTTCACTCGTTTAAACATTGATTTACTCATTTATACTAGTGACTATTGTTTGTATGTTTGCTATGATTGTCTATTTAATTTATGTTTGTTTTGGGTTTCATTTATACCTCAATAGCAAGATATTTTTGTTTGTTTTATGTTGTATACTCCACTTGCCAAAATGCTATCAGTTTTATCTTCCCCAAAACTTAGAAAGTTGCCCAATGGCCTGATCGATTTGAAGCAAGTTGAAATATTGTGTTTCAATAAAGCACATTTAAGTTTTTCACCAGGAACTGGTATATAAAGGTCTTTGTCTTTTTTATTATTTCGTTTATAATCAATTTCAAAACTCAAACTACAGAAAATTCTGTAAAAAAAGGGGAGGGGGAAATATCTTCGTAATCATTACTGCGATCAGATAAGCAATAAAATTGTATTTGCTTCAATCCGTTGGTACTGAAGAAAGAAAACCAATGTTTTTGTGTGGGTTGATAAAAAAGTTTAGTTATCCCTGCTCATGTATGATTTTCCTGTTTATTATAAAAAAAAATGTAATTATATTAATTAGTGCAACTAAACTAGGGAAGGCTGCGATCTACTGTGTTTATCAACTAGACTATTTACTCCCTGTGTTTGCTTTCTTATAAAGTTTTTTGTATTTATTGATTTCAAGAAATATTAGTTATCACTCATTTGAAGAAATATACCTCATTCTATTCCTTATATTTCTTATAATTTGGAATTTTTCTCCTTTCATTTCAGGGCAATTAGGATGGCTGTACCGTGTGGTGTGGTCTCTCTAGCTGCTACCGTTATCATTGATTCTATATTTTGGAAGCGATTGTTATGGCCTGAAGGAGAGGTTCTCTGGTTTAACATTGTCGAGAATAAAAGTTCAGAGTGGGGGGTATGTAAAATTTTTCGTAAAGAAATTTTATTGTTTTTTAGTTCAGAGTAGGAGGTATGTAAAATTTTTCGTAAAGAACTTTTTTAGTTTTTATTTTAATCTTATTATGTGATTATAACAACGCATCAAATTAGTTTGGGAACCTTGCAACAGTCAAAAATTAATTAAACCTCAGATTTTGGCAATAAAATGTCAGCAAAAATAATATCATATTGTAAGTCTAGTGAACTTTGGTTTCAAATATTCTTGTCGAATTTGTGAAAGATAGAAAAAAATATAGCAGTAGAATATAAAAGATAGTTGAAAATAAAAATATAAAATACAGAAAATTTAATACTAAAAGAATACTATATAATATTCTACTATAAAAATTAGTTAAATACCAATTGATTATTGTTAGTTATATAATTATTATATTATTATATAAATTAGTTACCAAATAATTATTCTACTATAAAAATATAGTAGAAAAAAATGGTTCACCTCTCTCACGAAACATCTAGTTTTTACAATTTTTCTGTGTTTTCTATTTTATTTTTTGTAAGTTTTACTATTCTGGTATATTCACAGAACAAAATTCCTACGTAGAAAGTGGCGTTTCTCACTAGAAGTACTTCCTTATACTTTCTTACTGTTGCCGTCTACATTTCATACTGATTATCTGTATCATCAAGCCCCAAGACTTCCTTAAACTTGGAAGAAGGTGAAAAGATTTGTTCTGAAAACCAACTTTGTTGTTTTAAGCAAGAGAGTTGCTTTTATAGTTCTTACGACACATTATTATTTATTATTCTAGAAGTAAAGTGTATGAGTATCTTTGTGTCTTGAAATTAGACATTCATTCTTTCTCTCTCCCTGATTACTTCCAAGGTATATATAGCTTTAAAAAAATAATTTTGTGAATTGAAATTGTTTGTGGATTGTTGTTCTACTATAACAAACAACTACTTTTTAGCTAGTAAACCCTTTCTGAATAGTCTTTTAGCCTGTAAAGAAAGTTTTTCAGATATTAAAGAAGGAAGTGTTACTTTGGCACGTAAAAGTTTAACTTTTAAATTAAAGTTGATTTAACTTTTAAGTTTTTAACTTTAATGTTACTTTTTTTTTAATCGGTCTTTGATTATCCAGTGATTTGAAGAAATGATGCGTTCTCTTTTATTGAAATTTTGTAGGAATTTGGTATTTGCCGCTAGAAATTGGACGTATTCATGATTGTTATTTTTTATTATCATAAACGGAGATTACTTAGCCAATCAAAAAAGATCTAGAAACGATTATTCTTAAAGCTGAAAATCTCAAGATTCTAGTCTTATTTAAAGTTGATCCCATTGTTGTTACATGAATTTGAAACTAGTGTAACTAATTGTCAAGATATCCAGAAAGTTCAAATCCGAATTTTTTTTTCTTGAGTCGGTGGGAGGGTTTCTGTTTTAAAACATTTTATGCTTTGGGAGCTTACAGCTTATATTTTGTGATGCTGAAAAAGCAACAATTATAGATCAGTCTGATCGTTGCAAAGTCTTGTGAAATATTACCTGACTCGTTTTGCAGTTTATGCATGATTTGTACAAATTTGACAACCAAGGTAAAAAATAAATAAATATTTAAAGCCTTTTGATACCCATATGCGTCGTTCTTGCAAAGATACTTGAGATGCTTCCCAGATAGAAAATGCGCCAAAGCAGCGGGAAGTTTTTTTGTTTTGTTTTTTTCTATACCACCATGCCAGCAAAAAAGTAAACTTTTGGATTTAAGTTATTTTGAGTTGACATTATAAAAAAAACGAAAAGGTAACTTTAAACATGTCTAGCATTTTAAAATAATAATTTTCCGAAAGACAAGACATAACTGACGCCACGTTTCTACTGATTCAGTGTTTTACGAGCTAACCAAACACAAAATGTTGAAAATCATTTGGTCCAATGTTGTGATCTTCGATAGTTATATCACTGATTACCCCAGAGGGGTTTGGATTAAAAACCCCACCCCTCTTTTAATAAATTATCTTGTGTTTCTTGATCTATTGTTTTGTTCTTCTTTCAGACCTCGCCGTTCTTTTGGTATTTCTATTCAGCCTTGCCTCGGGCCCTGGGGGCGTCATTGCTTTTAGTACTATTCAGTGTTTATTTCGATCGACGAGCAATTGAATTTCTATTACCACCTATTGGATTTGTATTGATTTATTCTTTTCTTGGGCATAAAGAACTTCGGTTTATTATTTACGTCATTCCTCTCCTGGATTTGGCCGCTGCAATGGGCTGCCATAGATTGTAAGTTGTTTATGGTTTTTTTATGTATTCTGTTATACCGCCAGTCAAACATCATCACATTGCATGTCACACATCATCACATATCACAATGGGTATTAAATATTGCTTTAAAAATATTGCGCAAATTTATAAATGATCAAAAATTTTAAATACATATTCAGATTGTGATGAAAGTAAGTTACTTTCCAACATATAATCATCATATGGATAAGCTTAAGAAACTTTAGAAATATTCCTACAATTAACCAACAACAAAACTGTTAATAAAAACGAACAAAATCAATTTTAAAATATATTTTAAAAGAAAAGAACCATATTAAAACCTAAAACAAATAGATGTAAATTCATGCAATGATTCAAACTTAAAACTATAAACAGAAAATACTATGAATGAATAAACAAAACACAAAACAAACGGAAATTGAAATGAATAATAGCATCAAAAGAAAGATACAAGATACTTCTATGCATGAATAGATGAATCCTAAAGCGAATAGAAGTAAAAATAATCGAAAACCAATTTAAATAACCACAAATTAGAGTAGGTCTACCATCTTCTACTTGCTAGAGTATCTGATTGCCAGAGCCTCATTTATGGTTTACTGGAAAACAAAATATATTTTAAATAATTTCTTTGTTATCATTGTAGTATTACCTTTTATCATTTTACCATTTATCACTTCTATCATTTTAACGTTTTGTCATATCAAATTCAGGAATTGAGGAAACAACGCCATTGAATTTAAACAATCTGTCTAGTTGCATTGGTCGGATATACAGTAAATTTTTGCGTTATTTCTTTCTTTTATGCACTTTCCTTTCAAATTTATACTTTATTAACTCGTCAATTCCGAATATTGTCTAAAAAGAACTAACAAAAATTGCTTCACAAATTACCAATATTAATTTTAAAGGTTTGCATTGTTTTTTTTTATTATTATCAAATTTTCTTGGAATGAAAGAGAATCTAAAGGTAAAGTTTAATGGAAAGAAAATTCTTTTAAAATAGCAAATTGTACTGAAAGTCAAAATCGGAAATATTCCATTATATAATTTTTATAGCATTATTCGGTATTTAGCATTATGTTTTTGTTGTGTTATTTTTATGACCAATAGAAACACAGTGCTCGAGATTGAAATTATTTTCAGCAAAGCCCCATAAACGTTCTGTCATATGGCTTAGGGGCGTGATAGACCTACTTTTATTTATGTAATTTCTGTTTTTTCATTATCTTATCCTCTGTTTTTCATTAGCTTCCTCTTTTCTCTGTTTTTCATTATTTTCGTCTTTCCTTTGTTTTTCGTTATCTTATCTATCATCGTCTCAGAGCTTAGTTCTTATTGAAGAAATTTGCTAATAACGTTTTCTACCTTTCAGGTGGGAAAACCGATTAAAGGGCAATTTTCAAATGATATTAGCCGTAAGTGCTGTTGGGCATTTACTTGCCAACTCAATTCTCAGCTTATTTCTTCTAAGCGTTTCTAGTACTAACTATCCTGGTGGTTTTGCCTTAGCTAAGCTTCACAGCTTGGAACATTCTCCCAAAAATCGAAGTGTGCATATAGACGTATTTTCAGCTCAAACTGGAATCTCTAGATTTTCCCAACTCAACCCACACTGGGAATATAACAAAAGTGAAAATCTAGATGTCGCCAGTTTGCAAAGATTTGAGTATTTGTTAGTCGAAGGTAGAAGTAAATATTCAACGACGCTGAAGCCGTTTATAGAAACACATGAAATTTTCGCCATTGAGGAGGCTTTTAACCAAGTACATTTTTCTTACTCCTCTTTTCCTCCATTAAAAGTACGCTTGAAGCCGTCGATCTTTATTTTGAAAAATTTACATAGAAACGTGCCCATTTTTAAGAAAAATCGTCGACGAAAGACGCTAGAAAACAAGCTAAAAAGGAATGAAATGCCGGATAAAAATGAAAGGAAAGTCAAAGATTCATTACGGAAGCGTTCTTCCCAAGGTGACAACTCTGCAAAAATAAATTTGAAGAAAGAAAGTTTGAAAGATCAGGTAACAAGGAAAGCTGATTTATATATTGAAAGTGATGAAACAGAAAATTTTGATACAGATGTTTTTAGTGACTTGAATGATGAATTCCTGAATGATTATGTACTTGATAGTTATGAAGTTGAACATGAAGGAAATCCAGTTCACTATTTAATTCATGATAGCTTGGAAGACATTGGCGAGTGGTTAGGTAATGATTCTGATGAAAATTTATGAATTTCAAACAGTATTCTAAAAGAGTTGCGCCCAAGGAGTGCTGGAGTTTGATATATGTTAAGTCTACTTCTGAATCCAAAGTCTAGAGATTTTTGTAGATACAGTTTTCCCAGAAATGTTGCTTGATTTCTTTTTTCTTGGACTTTTTTAACGTTTTTTGACAACACGTTCGAAAGATAGGATGTGTATTTTGTGATGAAACTAGTCGATGGATTGTTTTTGTGCCTTAATAAATTTTTATGAAAATTCATGAAAAGTCCAGTTTATTTAACTTTTTTACTATTTTAGGATGAAATCATATAGATGAGTAGTTCCAAGTAAGGGCCTATTCATAATGAGTTCATGCTAGAATTGGTAATTAGCTAGTTTTAGACCCATTCTTAATAAGGTTTGGCTTAATTCCCTAACAGTACCGAAATCCAATTTGTCTGAATATTTTTGAAGTTTGACGAGGCCAGCCAATTAAAAACTGGCTCATAGCTATTTTTTTCAAATCATAATATTAAAAGGTGCACAGATATAGTCTAAACGTGCTTCGGGGAAGTCAGGCATACTGCTTAAGTTACAAATACTATGAAAGGGGCGTTACATACCGACAGCAGACACGACACTACATCCCCCCTTTTGCTTGAGTAAAAAAGAATGGGAAGGTTTTTGCTTAAAATAAGACTAAATTTTTATTTCTACAACTATCACAATTGAAACAGACCAAGTTTGTGTCTTTGGTCAATTAAAAAAAAAAAGAAAAAAAAAAAAACAAGGATGAACATTGCCGTAAGTTATTGTAGATCAGCTACTAATTCTAATAATACTACTGACAACTAACCGCAGCAGCAAGCCGCCTGAGGCCAACACAGCTACGCACGCTCCTCCTCCATCCCAATCTATTCAAAGCCTCCCTCTTTACATCCTCCCAGGAAGCTTCCATTTCCTTTAAATATTTCTTTATGACGTCTTCCCACCCCAGACGAGGACGATCTTCTTTCTGGTTACCCCTAGATGGTTGTCCGATAAGGTCAATCTTCCGAAATCTGTCATCCTTCATCCGGAGAACGTGCCTTAGCCATCTCAACCTTTCTTTCATTATAGCCCTAGGAAGTAAGATTGAACTACATTTTTCGTACAGCCAAAACAATCCGTAGGCAATTTCTCTGGAAAATATCTAGTCAATCCTTCATCCGCTTTTCGGAATGCCCATGCGTCAGAGCCATATTTGACCACTGTCATCACTGTACTTTCCAATATTCTAATCTTGGTTTACAGACTTATCTTGATATTCTTCCAGACTTTTTTTTAACTGTGAAAAAAACACCCTGAGCCTTGGCTATTCTAGTTTTCAGACCTTCACTGCTCCCATCATCTTTACTAATAATACCGCCAAGGTAAGTGAAGCTGTCTACCTGATCGATCTTTTCGTTACCCAACGTCCCATTTTCGTCTTCACTTATTCCTAGCCTTAGTCTTCTTAGTCTTCTTAACATTAATTTTCGACCCTATTCTAGCACCCTAAACTCGCAAAGCCAAAAAGTTCATTCATTTTGCTCGCACTTTCATCCAGGATGCTTAAATCATCAGCATAATCTAAGTCCATGAGAGTTTTTCATTTGAATCCGTGGTCTCCCATTGCCATTCCTGTGCTTCTTTCCATCCAAGTGATCCATATAAAGGGGGATACCATGCAAGGCTAAAACCTTTACTAAAGCTCTTATATCAACAGAACCCTTAAGACAAAGTCCATCAAAATAATTCATATAAAAGGAGGATAGAACACAATCCTGCTTAACTCCTCATATAATACAAAAGCAGATGCTAACCTCATTTCCTGCCTTAACCTTAGCATGGTATGCTCACACATCATACTAATTGCTTTAATATATTTTTCTGGTGTACCATACAAGGATAAGACCTTTAGTAATGCTCTTCTATCAACAGAATTGAACGCTTGTTTATAATTTATAAAACTGAGGACCAAAGATGTTTGACAACCAAGGCACTTTTCAGTTATTAGTTTAAGAGTGAAAATTTGGTCGACACATCCTCTACCTGTTCTAAACCACACGGTTCTTCTCTTAAAACTTGACTATAACATCCCTCATTTTAAAAGTATCATATTACTAAGTAATTTGCTATCTACAGAGACCGAAACTAATGCCTTGATAATTACGATACTCATTCTTATCACATTTCTTATACAGTGGTTTAAATAATGTTTCCCTAAAATCGCGAGGTACTTCCCTTTTTTTCGAAAACCATATTCATAATCCTCATTTACTTATTTTTAACCTCAGTCACCATATTTAAGAAACTCATTTACCACACTATCAGCACCTGGAGCCTAATTATTTTTTAATCCCTTTAGTACTATCGCTAATTCGTCCTCACAAATCAAATCTTCCGTCACATCCAAGTTATCACATACTTTTCATTTTCCTCTACATCTTTTCTTGAAACTGTATCTCAGTTTAGCATATTCTCTAAATGTTCCGTCCATCTCTCTTTAACTTTTTCCTTATCACTAATTATGGCCCCGTTCCTATCTTTAACTGGGACAAGTCCGTATTGACTAGTTAATCAATTTATTAACATGTCAGTTCAATATTTTACTACTATGCCGTCTATCTGAATCTCCCAAATCCTTGGCAATGTTATCCATGGACTCCATTTCACACCTCCTTAGTTCATATTTTATTGCTTTCTCCACCTTCTTTACATTAATTTTGTTTTCATACGACCTGTCACTCAGATAATTCTTGTACAAACCCCTTCTACTCTCTATTAAAGATGCAGCTTTTGCACTAATATTCCTAGCTGCAGTCTTAACTTTCTTCTCTAGGACACCCATCAGCAACTTCACAAACTGTTTTTTAAAATTATTCCAATCATCTTCCTCATTGTCAAATTTTAAACTCTCAAGTTTAGTATTCAACTGTTCCTGGAATGTTTCTCTCAAATTCTCATCATGGAGTCTATCAACATCATAACTTCTCGAGAGGTAGTTATCCTTCCCAAATTTCAGCTTAAAATTAACCCTAGACACTACTAGATGGTGATCTTTACTTTTAACAGCACTCCTATATACACTAATATCTTGTATTGATCCTGTCAGTCTTCGGTTTACTATAAAATAATCAATAAGGTTTGCTGTCTTACCATCATGTGAATAACAAGTCAACTTATGGGCCATTTTGTGACCAAACACCGTATTGGTCATAATTAGATTGTTATACCTACAAAATTGCAAAAGTCTGTAGCCAATACTGTTTTCTTTTCCTACACCTCATTTACCTATATCAAATAAGTCTTGTTTATGCTTCCCAGCATAAAAAAGACTTAGCAGCATCCTTGTTCATCATAAGCCCTACTCCTTGTTTATTTAACCCATCCTTCCTGCCTGAGTAAACAAATTCTATATCACCTAATTTCATGCTTCCTACCTCTGGGAAATGAGTTTCTGAAACGTCTAATAAGTCCAGTTCGAATCGTCTGAATTTGTCAGTCAAAATGTCGACACGATAGTCATTTTTAACGTCTTAACATTCCAATTTTCATGTTCTTTAAATCATTAAAATTATTTGGCCTCAAGAAAAGCAATGATCCTGGATGCCAGTGCAGGATGGGGATCAACATGTCTTCTCAAGTCTCACGAAAGCGCTTAAGCCGGCTTAGAACCGGACAGTACGAAGTCTCTGGGACCTCCAGTATGAATAGAGGCTTTGTGCAGTCCTGTGCCCATCTTAGTCACAACATGGTTTTCAGCACTTGGCGATCAACAAGAGTCGAACTCCTGCACAGACAGTCCCATACCTATCACCTTTGACTCATTATATATTCATGCCTAAAAATATTATGTTACTACGGGGAGGCAACCCATAGTAGATAGATTAGCTAGGAAGAAGTTTTTCAGCCCGAAAAGGCCCGTCAAAACAGACCAAGCCCAGAAGAATCATCCATTAATCAGAAGCCCATGCGAATGCTGTGTAGTTTACTTGGCTATAATCTCCTCGAGGGGTGCCACTCCTCAAGTGCTGTTTCAACAATGTAATAAAAAAAAAATGTAACAAATCTCCGCCGCCTTAAAAGGGAAACCCAACGAAACAGGTCGTGTGAAACCGATACGAATAGAAAGGGAAACTAGAAGGCGCATACTATTCCACGTGTGTAAATATGTGCCATGCGTCACATTCAATCAAGGGTCATGCAGACGTAGTGCTTTCGTCGAGCGTATCAAGAGTATTTTTGAATATTTTGCATTATTATTTTGACGTTATTCGGGATAGCATGTTGTTTTGCAGCACAAAATAGTTGAAATGAGCCCTTAATACGATCTGTTTTATCAAACAGATTGGCCCTAAGAAGGCCGACACATTCAGGACAACATGTTGTTTAGCAGCACGAAATAATGGAAATTAGCATTTACTGCGACCTATGTATTTCTGTTGACATCAGTCACGCTTCTTTATCGTAAATTAATCAAAACTGTTTGAAACATCTTCATTAAAACAACGATTCTTCGAGTTTTCGTTTCTTTTGAAAAGACTGACCGTCACTTGCACTGAAAATTTTAATATATCATGTCTCTAAAAGTGACAGGGTCTCGAAAGATGAAAATTTACTAGCCCAAGTCATTTTTTAATATTATTATTATTATTAACAAATGTGTCACAAAAAACACAACATAGATATCTCCATATAATACTAACAAACAAAACTGCATATAGTACCAACAATATCGAAATTGGTCCCGACACATATTAGCGTTTTGGGACGGCCCAAAAAAAGAACACTTTAACTACTAATATACTTCTTCGGAAAAAAACTCTATGACTCCTCCTTCCCTCCTCCACTAAACAATTAATCAGCATTCTAAAGATAATATATTTTTTACAGGGAATTAAAGGGAATCCCACACTCATACTCAATGATTCATCATGCTTCTTTTCACATACCGACACTCACCTCAAGCAACATATGGATCAATTTCTCTTTTAACACTCACAAGCATATACTCTCTACCAAATCAATTACTCAATCCATATCTACAATACTGATTAAAACAAATAAATCGCAAAGAAGCACGGAATTCCTCAACGGCCGTCGGACGTCTTTTACTTTCGTCGGAAGCATGTTCCAGGCTTCAGGACCAATACACCTAATAGAAAATTTAAATCTGACTGTAATTGGAACCGGCGTTTTAACTAAATCAACATTTCTAGTTTCATAACTTTGTTCCCTTTCTTTATATAATTCCAAAAAACATACGGGTAACAAATTAGAAAAATATTCACACATAAACAAATTTACATAAAATTCATCCAAACCCAAAAATGGTAGAATTTTTAATTGATGATACCTTCATCTTACGAAATTCCGAGACAAGTCATTGGTCAAAACTCTTACAGCTTTATTTTGTAAAAGACGAAGCGGATATAGATGGCTAGTGAACGTCGACGACCAAATTTAACACAGTATAACAAATATGGACGAATAAGAGAAGAATTCAACGTTCTAATCACCTTTTTTGGGAAAAAAATTGCTCAGCTTCCGCAGAGTTCCAACATTTTTGGCTAATTTAGTACTTATAAATGCAATATGATCTTTAAAACCTAGGCATTCATCTACCATGACACCAAGATACTTTACAATACATGTCCGTTTTATCTGTCCATTTTTTAATTGAACATAACATGAATGTTGTTTTCTTCTGATTAACAAGCAGTTTGTTCACTCGCATCCACCTTTCAATTATCACCAATCCTTGTTTCAGGCCATTGTTCAAATCCGCTTCTGTTTTCGCAGCCGCTGTAAACTGAGCATTATCAGCAAAACTTGGAAGTATCGCTGGTACTGGGCCATCATTGTACCTTGACGTTGACAGCTGATTGAGGGATCCATTTAAATCACTAATATACAAGAAATAATAGGGGACCCAACACAGACCCCTGTGGCACACCGCACTTTAGTACCATCTCCTTTGACAGGACTGAGGCTTTTAAAGCGAATTCTAGCATTTTTCAAGCTTAGCCAATAAAATCTAATGGTCAACACAGTCAAAAGCCTTCGTAATATCTAGAAAAATTGAAGCTACCTTTCAACCTGAATCTAGGCAAATGTTAACGAAAAGTAATAATAAATAATAAAGCATGCTCTGTAGACATTTTTCTAAAATCAAATTGACCAGAGTGAAAACAAAACTATTTTTTCAAAATAATAATATCAGTCGTCTATAAATCAATTTCTCGAAAATTCGACAAATCACTGGAAGTAGAGATATCGGACGGTTATCATATCTTCGTTATTGTTCATATATTTGTTATCCCCTCCTTTATAAAGAGGCATTACCAACGCACTTCTCGAGCAATTAAGAATACACTCCAAATTCAAAACGCTGATTAAAAAGGTGCCACAGATAAATAGATACAATTGGGTAAATTTTTTGAACTATTTGAAACGTTATAAAGTCCATTCCAGCTGCCGATTTTTTCACACTTTTCGAAACATCCTCAAGTTCACGCGATCTGACTGGTTGAAGATAAATGGTTGCATCACTTGCTTCAGGAAGAAAATTCTGGTATATACCATGAACATTTATGCACTCCACAGATGTCGATATTTTGGTTGTGATGAAATGAATTTGTACCTCTGCAATGGGCATTTCAAAGAATTTGTGATAAAAAAAGAACTAGAAAAGTTTTCGAACTAAATACTTACGATGTAAAACAACAAAAACGAGCCTTAGCTCAAAAAGAGTTTGCAGGCTGAAATCTGGAATAAAACCACCAGTATTAACAATAAGCAGACGTTTAAGGTTAAAATATGTATCGTATTCTTAACCCTTACAAGACTTTACTTATGTTTAAGCCTTATAAGACATTTAAGAGGGCAAAAATGACAAGTTTCTTACTTATCTGGGAAAATGGGTTTCTAAACAAACCATTCACAAGGAAAAGGTTGATTCGCATCACTTTATTGGCTATACAGACCTAATTCTCCAAATTTTTCACACGCTTATTCAGTTAACACCTCTTCTCCCCCCAAAAAAGAAATTCAAGTACGTGTTATCTCCGCAATACAGCAGCACAAAGGAAAAGATAACCAAACTAACTTTTTTTTTTACTGTGATAGAATCTTGCACGATACTATGGTGCAACGGACACACTAGAATTTTATAAGACTTCCACGAAAGCACTACAATGCTTGTTTATTGTTTCCTACGCGTATTGTAGGGAACTGTAAGTGTTAGCATATATTGACAAAAAGCGTTATTTAGACCTAATTGATAGAAAAAAGCTTTTTTTGCAAAGGCCTGTTGGTACAATTGACATTCGGTACAAGTAGACGTCACTAACCCTCATGGAAAATTCCCAAGAAAAACCTGTTTCTATGTTTTCTAGGCTCAAAGAAACTTTGCAAATGCTTAAGAAAAAGTAAGTCACAGTAATAATTTGATTTCCCCTTTGCTGCAGTTCAAAGATGGTGTATAGAGACGAATTGATCAGCAATAATTATCCATGTCTGTTAACTGTCAAATGTAGTTGCCACTTAATTCCCCTTAATAGCTACTAGTAAAAAGTTGACAAAACTCTAGACAATATTTATTATTTTTGTGAAAAATAAGAAGGCTAGCTACAGCGCATGAAAAAAATGGAGGGCGTGAGTTTTTTTAGTTAATTTTCCAAGATCTCCTCCATCCCGTGAGCATGCATGTCCTTTAAGAAGGCTTGCATTGTTCTCTATTAAAAAAGCGCTTTTGGCACCTCTGCCTAAGAATATTTCTGTTTCCTGATTTCTTGACTTTTAATCCCCACATTTCATTTCATCTTAACAAAATTCCAGCCCGTTTCTGCAAGTTTTCAATATTGAAAGTAAAGGTACTGATCTTATAGCAGCTAGATCTTGGTGTTCACATTTCGAACTTAAATAAAAGCAAAAATAAGCTTTTTTTCTTGAACAATATTCTCAACACCCACTTTTTACACAATAGCGATTTTACTGAAAACATTTATGGGTGCAAAAACTTTAGTTAGTCTTCAACCGTAAGCATTTTATTTATTAATTGCATTGGAATAAAAAATGTAATTGTTTAAAACAAATGCACCTCGATAAACTCTTCCATTTTCGAATTAATATTGGAAATAATTTTTATTCCATTCCAGACAACCTTGTGTCTGATCATTCGTTCTTAAACTATAGAAGGTAAAAGTCAAACTTTAGCGTAAATAGTGGAAGATTTTGGAGACAAATTGCCCCTACCACACATAAGGAGGTTCTATGCCATTCTGGCATAGCTTAAACAGCTTATGCTCGGTGTATGTTTGAATGTCACTCTTTAATTTAATTTCAAAATCTTTTAAGCTTATTTTTTGCTCGTTTTTTTTATGACATGCCAAGGGGTTACCCTAAAACAAGTTACTGTCTTTTCAAAACCACTCTATAACATCTTTGCTAAAAGATGTTTGCTCTAACATCTTTTGCTAAAAGATGCTTCGAGAAACAGGTTTAATACAAAGGGAATAAAAATCAACTTTTTGATGCTTCAGAGATCACCCCACCGCAATAAGGTCTACCGAACCTCCCCAATAATAACTTATGCATAATCACGAACTATTATATTTAACTGTGTCAAGCCTTAAATGAATTCGCATATTTAAATGAAGCTTTAAAATTAGCTTTAAAATTAGCTTCCAAATATCCTACGGCTATTGGTTCCAAAATAATAAGCATTTATTTTGTACATACTGTGTTTTCAATATTTCTAAATCGAGCGGCTACCACAAAACTTTCTCTCGATAGCACGCTGGCCGCTTTTAAGCCCAAACTTCTATTTTACACATACTACTTACAAAAACACCAGTTTGTTATGGCGTAATTTTTTTTACTTAAAATAGGCACTAGGGCTTCCAATTTTGTTTCGAATGAGCCCTGTTAAGACATCCTAGGGCCATTGGTGTGATAAAATTACCCCCGGGGAGGAAAATAAACAGTAAAAGAAGCCAAAGGAACATATCCTTCTAGGCATTAAAAAAAACAACAACAAGCTTTTCTACTGTAAGGAGTGACATTAAAACTTAAACAAAAAGAAATTATTCCGTATATGAGGGGCGGGGGCTGACCCCTTCTCAATACCTTTCTCTTCACGCTAAAATTTTCAAGAACTTTTAAAACGTTCTGATTCTAATTACACGACCCTTATGTTTCAGGAATTGTTCTTAAAGAATTGAGACAAATTGTCAAACTTTAGCGATATATTCTTATCGAAGCTACTTATTTTAGAAGTTCGATTAATATCATAATGAGTTTGTCCCTTTTGACCGTTCGGTACCTTTAACTGTCTGATACAATTTACTAAAACAGTTTAGCATAGGCGTTTATCTGTTTTCCAAAAACGTAGCTAAAGAACCTTTCCCCCTCCGAATCTCTAATTTCTCTTATAATGTCCAATAGTCTCGATGTAGACCACGCTTTATTTACGATTTCAAACTGTTCTCCTCCCCCTAAAAGAATGTCAGCATATGTCCCCGCTTTTTTTCTAATCCTTAAAGTAACAATAAACAAACACAAGCTTGGTTTTAATATTTGGTTTTCTCATTTTCGAAGAAAAGACGCTGCGTAAATATAACGTAAATGACTACCAACAAGGGTTTTGGTTACGAAAGAAATTCGAATATGGAAGCAAAGACTGCTTCATATTTTCAGGAATTCAAATGGATTGAAATAGTGGTTTCTTGCTGACAAAAAAAAAAGAAAAAAATGGTATTAATTGTGTCACAAAAGAGACGTCAAACAATGATGAAAACCGTTATAGCTGGCAGCAAAACGAACTAATATAACTATTTTAATTTAACATAAAATTCAATTTTTCACAAAATACTATTTCTGAGGAAAAGATTGTGTGTAAATGTAGTATAACGCATTGGCTACACCATAAACGCACAGGAATCCAGTGGCAACTGCCATCAATTCATCAGACTTTCCTCCTTTCAAATGAATTGGCTTTCCATCATCAATCTAGAAAAAGAAAACACGTTATTAGTACTATAATTGACCTGAATTCTCACACAACAAAGATATTACCAAAACTGTCAGATTTAAACAGGACTATAGCGAATTAACCGATGGATATACCAAACATTATCTGCAAGCGCTACATTTTTATTATTTTTGTTTGTATTTTTGTCTAAATATAGTCTACTATCTGACAACCATTCAAACAAAAACAGTTTTCAATACATCTATTATCAATACATTATTTAATAAAGCGTATTTAATTCAATGAGCCATTATTGTACATAGTCTTGCAAAAATCACATCCACACCTTGTTAAAAAAGACAAATTTCTAAGATAGAAAATAACAGTTTCTGAAATTCAAACATTGGTATGATCCCGTGACTATCAAAAATGTCTCTAGTGTCATCATTGGAAGTTTCATTGGTTGAGAAGCCACCAATAGCTTGAGGATAATTAAGCAGCATAAGCTTCCATGGGCTCAAATTTGGTTTTCCATCTAATAGTGGGAGTTTCTTTATTCCAATACAATCTATTGACAAGTCATGGCTGAATATTTATAAGAAATATAAATACCTGCAACCAAATGGAGAGGGGGGCTCCGTGGCAATCCCTAAAATCGCAGTTTTGTCAATTAAGGGGAGCTCCACCTTAACTCAAGGGGAAATGGCCAGTAACAATAATAAATAATAGTAAAGAACGAATCACGGGCAATAGTAACCAACAATTAAAAACAATTTTTAAACAAACTACCTAATGAGAAAAATTACCATTTGTAGCTGATTCAGGAATTATCTCAATAAGTTTAAAAAGAAAATGGCGATGGACCAAAACACAAAGCACACTACTGGAATTGCTATCGCCAAAACCCTATACATACAACAAACTTACAGCCCCTTGCCGTGAACAATAAGGATAATCACTTTTTGCTTTGGTAACACTGATATTATTTATTCTTTTCTTCTCCATCTTCACTGCAAGCAGGGTATTGGAACATTTTAGGATGCTGTTTAATAGCTTGTTTGAAAGGAAATTGCTATACCTAGTGCCTTTTGTAATTAACTAAACTTAATATGTAAAATAAAACAAATATTTGACAAAAACTGCATATTCATATACAAGATGGTGTCATATTGGGTATGTCATATTTGAGTGACTGCTGCTTTGATCCTCTGGGGTTCACTCTTTACTAGATCAAGCTAAGAAAGTGTGAGTTTAAAATTTGGAATATGCCTAAATGACAACGCAAAAAAAAAAAAAAAAAAAAAAAAACGCAAATTCACAATTGTGGAAAAAGGTCAATCTTTGGAAGAGCAGCAACCTGGACAATCAACTGGCCAGAATATAATGAAACTTAATTTAAGAACGATCAATTTCGAATTCAGTGCCAATATGCAACATCCAATTGAATAAATTCTTATCCAACAACCTGAACTGTCTAACGCGACAAGACTAATCTAAACACCTAAGGCAGAAGGCATGGAAAAACGTGTGAGATAGTGCTGCACTAGGACTACAAACTCCAAATGTGCAGCTGATTTTTACTATGCCAGATGGTGTGTATTATAGACGTTTCAACCCTCCGCCGTGTAATGAACTATGCTTTGTTCTTCCGCCTAGCACCGACCGACAGTTGTTGTAATTTTGAAAAATATCAACCATCATGTAAAGTCCTTTACCTAATCGTTGTTTTGTCCGGCTGGAGCGTCAGGTTATTTATATTGGAATCCAATATTCAAAAATCTGAGAAACTCTGAAATCTGAAACACTGAAAATCTGAGAAACAGCAGAAAAAATTCAATATATTAATCAATAAAGAACTTTGGCAATAAAAAAAACGATCAGAAGTTAAATTTGAAAAAAAGAGAAAAAAAAGTTTTTCAGCAAAAAACAACGAGCCATATTAAAACTTAGGAGGAGCAAAAAAAGTCCTATACTATTATAACTTAAAACTACGAGAAATTAATCAACGAATTATTGAAACCTAAATTGAACATCTTCTTCAGGGTAGAACTGTGTGCAAGGCCATATCCCAAGGGGGGGGGGAATGCCCATCCCCAACCAGAATTTTTGTCCGAACGGCAAACGTAACAAACATGCATATAAACGAATTTTGGATGCGCTTTTTAAAGCTTTTTTTGTAATCCCCCCTCCCCCGAAAAAAAATAACCCCCAAACTAATTGAAAGTTGATATTTACTTTCTCAAAGATAGGTGTTTTCAAAAAGCCTAGAATAGGTTCTAGCCAATTTGAAAAATTGAAATTATTTATTTTCCATTTTTCTGTTGGATATTTTTTCTAGCTTTTGAAATAAACAAATTTCCTTTCAGGCAGAGGTCAAATCCCAAATATTAACATCAATGAAGGAGGTTTATAAAGGGATGGATACAATCCCTTCAAACATTTTTAGATCGTGCCTTCCATTTAAAAAGCTTGCCACTTTTCAGTGACCGATAATGTTTTGGAATGTTGACAAAATTAACAAACTAAATGAAAAATATTTTATGCCATTAGCTTTTTTTACATTCTTGGGGGGGGGGAGACTCAAAGCTACAATGACCCTAGTACATTCCTTAAATGCGATTAAATAAATAAAAAAACTAGTTTTTTCAACGGAAAGTAAGAAGCAGCATTAAAACTTAAAACAAAAATTATTCCACATGCATATAGTCGAAGGGACTGTCCCATCCTAATTACCTCGCTCTTTACGCTAGATTTAGATTTTGTTCAATTCTTTAAGAACGTCTCCAAACACAAGGGTCATTTATTAAGAATAATAAGCTTTTATAAAGTACTATTCCGCCTATTAGGGTGCTGCCCCTTCCTCAACCCTCGCACTTCACGCTGAAGTCCTTAAGTTCTTTAAAAATACATCTCACTCAAATTCAACGGCCTTTGCGCTTGAGCAATCTTACTTAAAGAATTGTGACAAAAAGTCAAATTTCCGTGCCGAGAACGAGGATTGAGAAAGGGGCACTCCTCCTTATATACGGAATAATTTGTTTATTTTAAGTTTTAATGTTCCTCCTTACTTGCAGTTCAAAAACTTGACTTCTCTGTTTAATATCTGACCATGTTCAAACAACGCAAGAAAATCCCCTTCCTTCACCCCCATGTTAAATTTCCCAGGAAATTCCCTCGAAAACTTTCCTCACAGGGAAAATTCTCCCCATGGAGCCCCCCCCCCAGAAAATACTCCCAAAAAATGTTAGTATATTTCTCATCAGCAAACACTATATGTGCAACACAGCGGGCAAATTGCGCAATTTACAGTCCTTTCCTCAGGGACAATGTCATCCCCAAAGGCATAGTTACTGGATCTTTCAACTATGTTGATCGGATGACTATTTCAAAATTATGATTGGATGACTTTGGGGGAGAATGAGCGTGGACTAGTTGCCATCCAATCGATTTGGTCACTTAAAAAGTGCACTAGAAGTTTTGATTTTCGACTAAACGTGGCAATTCCCAATCTACTAGGGTCACTCGTTCGATACAATCACTCATGAAAAAAACCAACAAAAAAACAACAGAAAAACAAATAAACACACATCTATGATCTTTCTTCTGGCAAAAGATGCAAAATTCCACATTTTTGTATATAGAAACTTGAAACGTCAACAATATGGTACACTCATATGCTTAATCTGATGGTGTGATATTTGTTAATATTCCTTGACTTTCTGAGGACGTTTCCCCCTTTTCGAAAATCGGGCAAATGTGTCCTTATTACTATTCGAAAGCGATCGGAGGGCAACAAACCCACTCCGACGCCCAACGTTTCCCCAAACACGTCCAATCAAAATTTTGAGATATCCAGTTTATTCAGCGTAGTTGAAAGGTCCGGAAATTATGCCTTTGAGGATGACAACCCCCCACAGCCCTCAGGGCAGGAGTTGTAAGTTATGCGCTGGGCTTTTGGTAGAAAGCGTTGTCGTAGAAGCTCCAAAAAGGGCTCATTTGATTGGGAGGGCTAGTTCCCTTTTTAATAGTCGAACGTGACAGGAGGGAAAATGCCCCCCCCCCTCACGGTCATCATTTCTCCTAACACTTCGGATCAAAATTTTGATATAGCCATTTTGCTCAACATAGTTGAAAGCACCGAAAATTGTGTATTCAAGGATGACATCCCCCCACAGCCCTCAAGGCAAGGGTTGTAAGTTATTTCCTTGGGGCATATAAGGTTTTTATAGAAAGCGTTGACGTAGAAGCTTCAAAAAGGGCTCATTTGATAGAAAATTGAGAGGACTAGTGCCCTTTTTTATTAGTTGAACGGTAAAAAGTGATTGGAGGGCAACTAACAACACCCATCCATCCCCCCCCCGTCCATCAGTTCCACAAACACTTCCAATCAAAATTTTGAGATATCCATTTTGTTCAACGTAGTCGAAAGGTCCAGAAATGTGTCTTTGAGGATGACAAACCTCCCCCCCCAGCCCTCAGATCAAGGGTTGTAAATTATGCCCTGGAGGCATATAAGGTTTTTTTTATAAAAAGCGTGTTTGTATAAACTTCGGAAGGGGCTCATTGGATTGGTAATCGGAAGCTCTAGTGCTCTTTTTAAAGAGTAAAAGCGATGGGAGGATAGCTACCCCCTCTCCCCCTCCCACACACAAACACGTCGTAATACGTCCCGGAACACGTCCGGAAATGCATCTCATAGAAATTTTTAGTTAGCCATTTTATTCAAAATAGTCCAAATATCATATAACAAGGCTTTTGGGGTTGAAACAAACCCCCAGAGCCTGGGAGCAAGGGTTGTAAATTATGCCCCTGGGGTATTTAAGGTTTTTATGGAAGGGATGGTTGTATAAACTTTAGAGGAGGCTCATTTCGTTAAAAAATGGAAGCTTTAATTCCTTTTAAACAGTCAAAAGTGACGGAGGGCAATTAGCCCCCACTCGCGACTACCTCTCTTCACCCAACGAATCTGATTAAAATTGTGAGAATTCCCTTTTGCTCATATAGTCTAAAGAACATATAACAATACCTCTAGGGTTGACACAACCCCACAGTGACCTGGGGATAGGGTTATGAGTCATGCCTTGGGGGATTATAAAGTTTTTATGGAATGAGTGGTTGTAAAAATTTCAGATGGGCTCATTTGATTTGAAATTGGAAGTTATAGTGCCTCTTTGAAGAGTCAAAGTGATTTGAGAGCAACCCTCCTTCACGCGCATCATTTCCCTTAACACCTTCTATCAAAATTTGGAGATGATAATTTTGTTCATTGTAGTTGGAGAGTCCAGAAATTATGTCTGTGAGGAATACAAACCCCCTACAGCTCTCAGGACAAGGGATGTAAGTTATACCCTCGGGGCATATAAGGTTCTTATAAAATAGGTGGTTGTAAATGCTTTGGAGGGGACTCATTGGATTCGACTGTTATAATCAGCAATTCTAGTGTCCTTTTTAAAAGTCAAAGTGATCAGAGCGAAGCCCCTCCCCACACACACACACACACAAACACGTCGTGTTTTCCTGAGACACATCCAATAGAAATTTTGAGACAGTCCTTTTATTCAATATAGTCCAATTATCATATAAAAAGGCTTTTGGGGTTGATACAAGCAACCGGAGACCGAAGACATAAGCGTGTATTTTCCCTTCAAGTGCCAATACAACAAGGCAGACCAAGGCAACCCAGGGAAGCCAGTGACGATATACAAGATTGCATCTCTTGTTGGTGAAAGCTTCCCTGTATCTTTCACGCCGAACAACATAATGAGGGGCTTTGAGAAGACAGGGATATGGCCTTACAAGCTAGACATCTTTACGGAAAATGGTTTTCTAAACTCTGCTGTAATTGACAGACCTACATCTGATGCTTTGGATCCAGTTGGACCTAAAAACAGTCTGGCCGAAACCCCAAGTATAAGTGGGCCTGAACAATCCTCTACAACCATTTCAGTTCCTGTGACGCCAGAACAAGTTCGGCCATACCCTAAAGCCAAGCCACGTGTACTGAGTGGCAGAGGCAGCAAGAAAGGCTCTACAAAGATTCTTACTGACACTCCTGTGAAAAACAGATTGAAGAACATGAAGCCAAAAGAAAAGATAAGAAAGCACAGGGTGACAGGATTATAGGAAAAATCGGGACTGTTGGGAGAGCTGGGAAAGCAAACAAAGATCTGACAACAAAAAAGCTATTTGTGGATTCAGAAGGAAGTGATGATGAAAAAATTATTCTTGATGATGATAGTGATGACTCCATGAAACTAGGTGAATCGGAAGATGAAAGTGAAAAAGAGGAAGAGATCTTTAACAGTGTCTCTACAGGAGATTTTGTCAAAGTTGTTTACAAAGGAGAGTATTTTCCTGGGTCTGTCCTACAGAAAAACAAGAACAGTGTCAGAGTGAGTGTCATGTGCATGGCTGGTCTAAGAAAGTGGAAGTGGCTGGACCGAGAAGACTCGATATTTTATCCAAGGGAAGACATTTTGAAAAAGTTGTTACCTCCTACCCCAGCACCTGGTACAGCTTACAGAGCAGCGTCATACTTCGTGTTTGCTGACTGGTAGTCCAGTCTTATGCTGAAGATATTTTCACTTTTAAAGTTGAATTTTTATTGTAGCTTTTATACAAAGAATAGTCAAGGTTTTCTACCAATACATGAATCTTTTTACTATATCCCAGAGTATACCACCTCATGTCCCAAGTTACACCACCCCGGTACTTAGTGGGACAAATGGTATAAGCAGGGACAAGCCCCTTTTTTCCTTCTACCTATACAAGAAAAATCTAGAAAAATCAAAGTTCATGCAGCAGTTCTGGGGCTTTCATTTGAGCCATTAACCATTTTTCTATCCAATGTTAACCATACATTTTGGAGGTTTTCCAAAGTTCGTCCCTGCATATACCAATCTCCCCTAATATTTTTCTTTTCACATTTATACCATACAATATTTCAATGTATTTAAACATATGAACACAATGTAATTACGCATTAGAAAATTCAATTGTAGAGGCCATGATGACATCAGCCAAGTAGAAGATCTAGCCACATAGAGGAATGGACTGAAATAATGGACAATTTTAATGGACTGAAATACATATGAACAATAATGCCCCTCTCTGTCCAACTCATGACAATGCTGGCATTAACACATAAACTTGCCAGGAAGTTCACAATTCCTGACTGTACGGACTCTTCAGCCAGAGCTCTTCCTATTAGTACCCTATCTGGCCATCTCCCCTTTGTTTCACAAATTTTCAAAATGTGCTAAGTTTTATACCTCTAGCAAGAGGCCAGGCCCATGTGTAACAAAAACTGAGTTATTTCTAACATTTCACAGAAGAATCCCAACTTCGTATGGGCGCTAAACCAATGAACTTTGCAAGCCAAGATTTCAGGAAGTATAGATTTGTATGAAATGATCTTTTGGCATTTCTTCATAATAATAGACAACATCTGAAAAATTAAGGAAAACCAAATTTTCTGTATGACCACTTTTTTTCATTTTTGCCTACCCACTGTCCCATTTCACTGTGGAAAGTTACCCCCCCCCATGAAAAAGTAGGGCCCAAATGTTGCTCCTTTTTCGCTATTTGTTCAAAACCCAGCCCCCTAAAAATCCTCTAACTCTTTCCTTCTAATAAATGGTTGGACATATATCTACCAGCAGCATTTACAGTTATCTGTTCAAAAAATAAAAAATCACCTGAAATTTTTTCTGCAGTTCCTTCACTTTTGAATAACCCTTGGGAATATTTGGAGCATCTTGAAATGATACAGGCCTTGAGGTAGAAAGCTGCCGTAGTGATCTGACAAGTGGAAGTACAGTCTAGAAAAAAAAAAAAAATATTAATGACCCAAGGGCATGACATTCAAGAAACTGCCTATTAATACCACCTCCACCACAGAAAGTCAAAAGAACATCCCTACTTTGAACAACCATTTCTGTTAGAAGAAGACATAATGTTTAAAGGGCCTATTGCCCACTTAAACCCTCTAAAGTCTAGATTATCCTTTACATTTTACTATAAAAAAAAAATATCATTTAGTCTATTATTCCAACACAGAAAAATCAAAATTGCCAAATCTTCCTACCATTCTTTTATATGTGTAACATTCTAACTCACTTTTCTATTCTAGGTGACCTGGGTTTCTAGTACTTATTTGGATAAAAGACCATAATTTTTACATGGTGTCAGAAACCTCATAAAGAAGAATGGAAATCAGTGTTCCCTACCCAACAATGGACTGGAAAAGTGACAATCTTAAAGAAGCATGGACAAGATTTCAAAACCATGCAACTCTGATGTTAGAAGGCCCCCTGAGTGAAAAAACTGAAAAATTCCAGCGCACATTCTTGCTGATTTGGCTTGGAGATAAAGGAAGAGACATCTTCAGTACTTTAGCATTCACAACAGAAGAGCAAGATAAGATTCAACCATATATAAACAAATTCACAGAATACTCCAACCCACAAAGCAAAGCTGTCTTCTCAAGGTACCTTTTTCATAAGCATGACCAGCAAGATAGCGAATCAGTTGATCAATACATAACCAATTTGAAGATTCTGGCTCGCAAATGTGCCTATTCTACAGCTATTACTGAGGAAATGATAAAAGACAGAATCGCATGTAAAATTTCATCAGCAAAAGTCAGAGAGAAACTCCTCCAAGTAAGAGTCAAGCCTTACCTTGTCACAAGCAGTTACCATTGATTGAATGCATGTAGAAACCCAGGTGCAGCTCAAAACAATGTCACAGTCTAATCCAAGTGGAAGCAAGCCATATCAAGAAACAAACATGAAGCAGGAGATCAACTTTGTCAAAAAATTAAAGAAAAAAATTATTTCACATCAAGTAGACAATGCTATTACTGTGGTGGAGATTATTCAGCCTCCCACATATGTCCAGCTAAAGGAAAAATATGCAGCAACTGTGAAAAACCAAACCATTTTGCAAAGGCTTGCAAAAGTACTAAAAAATCAGAAAATTTTATAAGCCAACAACAGCAAAATCACAATCACAGGAACAACAATAAGGATGAGCTATTTATTGATATTATAAACATGGACAAAGGTGATGATCAGCAATATGTAAAGCTCTTGGTCAACAAACAAAGCAATGTCACCTTCAAAATTGATACTGGTGCTCAAGCTAATACCATACCTGAAAGACTTTTCAATATTCTCAAATCAAGACCAAGAATTAACATGACACTACAGATACTTACCAGCTTTGGAGGTCAGAAAATCCCCACACTTGGAATATGTAACCTTAAATGCACATACACAAATGGATGCAAAAAAATACAGCCCTTTTTCATAGTAAGAGATGCTCCCATGCCAATCCTAGGCTTTGAATCCAGTTGCAAGCTGAAACTCATCAAGCTGATTGTGACAGTAGAAAAATCAAAAGTCCTGAAATAAGACCTATTCACAAAAGAATTCTAAGACATATTCCAAATTATCAGACAACTCAAAGAAGAATACCACATCACACTTAAAGAAGGAGCTGAACCCAAAGCTTTACCAGCTAAACACATCCCCATTTCCCTCCAAGATAAATTAAAAAAGGAAATCAATAGGGTGGAAGACTTTGGAGTAATCAAAAAGGTACTCAAGCCCACAGATTGGCCAAACCCCATAAATGTAATTGAAAAGCCTGACAAAAGTCTCCAAGTGTGCATTGACCCACATGACACAAACAAGGCTATCAAGAGGCCACATCATCCCATGCCAACATCATCATGGTTATTGGTCTCTGGTCCTAAACAAAGTATCACCTCAGCTGACAACCTTCAACACACCATACAGCTGTTATAAGTTCAAAAGGATACTGTTTGGACTGATTTCAGCTCAGGTTAAATTCCAACAATGCATGGAAGAAGCATTCAAAGGAATCCAAGGCTTCTCTGTTATTGTTGACAAAAGTATCATCTCAGGAAAAACCATTGAGAAACATGATGCAAATTTTTGCAGTGCTCTCATAAGAGCCCGTGAAAAAGGAGCCAAGCTAAACCTCCAAAAATGCGTATTCAAGTGCAGTAGCAATTGAATTCAGGCACATGATATTGGAAAACGGAATCCACCCAGAACAACAAAAGGTCCAAGCACTACATGATATGCAAACCCTTTAAACAGAATATGAACTCCAGACAATATTAGGAATGATGAATTACCTTGCAAGGTATATTGCCAATCTATCATCAGTAAATCAGCCACTCTGTGACCTAGTAAAACAGCAACAATTTAAGTGGGAACAACAGCATGATACATCATTCACTAATATCAAAGAATCCATTTGCAGCTCATTAGCATTCTTTGATCCAACAGCAGGCAATGCAGAGCTGCAAGTCAAAGCCTCAAAGTTTGGCCTTAATGCCACCCTCAGCCAAAATAGAAAGCCAATCTCCTTTGCATCACATTCACTAAACTCCACCAAGCAGAACTACTTGCAAATAGAGAAGGAACTTTATGCTATACTTTTTGGTAGTGTAGATTTCCACCAGTATCTATACAGTCAAAAATTCACATTCATCTTTGACCACAAACCCCTGCAAGTAGTCCTAAATTGCCCAATATCAAAGTCATCACCAATACTACAGATTCAACCATAAGGATTCAACCATACAATCTCATAATAGCATTTTGCCCTGGCAAGGAAATTCCTGTTGCTGATGCCCTGTTGCGGCTAAACCTCCCCAAAGACAATAAGAAAATGGAAAAAGAAATAGAATTATATGTTCACTCAATCATTTCTCTTCTACCAATCAGCAATGCCAGATTCAAGAGCCTGAAACAGGAGACAAAATCTGACCCCCAGTTAGCTGAGCTGGCCCAAGCAATCCAAAAAGATTGGCCATCCTGCAGAAGAAACCTCCCTGCAATGCTCACCCTATTCTGGAACGTCAGGCATGAACTAACAGTTGTAGACGAGATCATAATGAACGGAGATCATTTGGTCATTCAAAGAAATTTGCGGAAAAACATTCTCAGTTGCATCCATTCATCACATTTGGGTATAAAAAAAAGGAAACAAGTGTGTGTAATTGTTTTTTGACCTGGAATGACAAAAGATATTGAAGAATACATCAAAAACTGTCATGCATGCTCTATTATCCAAAATTACAACCAAAAAGAGCCTTTAATGCCAAACAGCATAACTCATCTACCATGGGAGAAGGTCATGTAAAATCTATTCTGCAAGAATGGAAAATACTACATCATTACTGTTGACTATTACAATTGCTTTTTTGAAGTCAATAAATTGGGGGGAAATGCAAATACACATCACATAATATCCTGTCTTAAGAAGCATTTCACATGCTAAAGAATCCCTTGTACCCTCATAACCAACAACAGCCCCCAGTTCACATCCACACTATTCCAGATGTTCACTGATAATTGGGAAATCTCTGAAACCACATTGTCCCCAAACTTCCCTCAGTCAAATGGACTAGAAGAAAGAACAGTGCAAACAGCCAAAGATATGCTTATCAAAATAGATATTACAGGACATGACTTCAACTTAGCATTGCTGAAGCACAGGAACACCCTGGTTGATGATCTAGCATCCTCTTCACAACTGCTGATGAGCAGAAACCTGAGGTCAGTCATTCCCTGCATTAAACTGCTTCTCACACCAAAAACCATTTGCCATAAACAATTTCAACAGAATTGGATAAAACAACAGTCACGCCAAAGCAAATATCATGACAGACAGTCAAAGGAACAAAAACCTTTGCAAATTGGTCAACCAGTCCAAGCTCAAATTTGTGGGAAATTTTGGCAGGCCAGAATTATTAAGAGTAGATGCAAACCCAAGATTGTCCATGATTGAAACAACCGAGGGAGGAACTTGCTGACACAACAGGCAACACATAAAAATGCTAAACAAGCACCCTCAATCACCAAACCTCACTGACCATGAGGAAGAAAGCCCCAAAGAAGAAACTTCACCAGTCCCTATAAGTCCATCATCAATAACCCCCTTCCCACCTGTAATGATGATAGTGAAATCTTAAGTGTAGCTCAGTACTCTGCACACTCCTTCCAGCACCAAGCACCATTTGCCCAGCCAAAGAAGAATCCCAAAACTCCCCATGCATAATCTGTCGTGGCCAGCTTCTGAAGTCAATACAGAGACTTGACAACTGAGAAATTCCCTAAACTAAGGGTATGAAGTGGCAAATAAGTTGTGAATAAGTAGTGAACTTATAAGTGTAGTGCCATATGGAAGAGCCTTTGTTTAGTTAGTTTAATGTAAATGGTCAAATTTTATGAAAGTTTTGTACCAGTTATCTAGTTTAGAAAAGAAGAAGGATGTAACATTCTAACTCACTTTTCTATTCTAGGTGACCTAGGTTTCTACCACTTATTCAAATAAAAGACCATAATTTTTACATATACATGATTACAATAGGGTTTGGTGTATTTGTCACTAGAAAATTCTCCCCAAATGTCAACTTGAGCTGCCAAAAGGAAATTAAGACAAATAAACATCATGAAAAAAGAGTATAATTGAGCTTCAGCTCTTATAAAGGAGGGACAATGGGTAATTGTGCAGGCAGAGGGAGGGGGAGATCCCTAGAAGAGCATATTTTAATGCCCAAATCTCAATGAGCCTTCAGATAAATATAGGAATGGGTATGGAGAGGATGGGGGAGGTAGGAATAAATCTCTCATCTCCCTCCATTTGGGCTAACCTGAATAAGGGTGCTGCAGGGTAACACCTCTCTTCTTATTGTGGAAAAATTCTGATTATGTGTGAGTTTGCACCAGCTGTAATGAAGGAGGGGTGATGGGTTGTTTTTCGAAGGGGGGGGGGGCAGATGCTTCAAAGAATGTATTTAGTGCCAAAATATGCTAACCCTAATAGAGCCTTCAGATAAATAAAGAAATAGTTCAGGGAAAGGAAGGAGGTAGGCAGAAATAGATGTCCAATCCCTCTTGATTCCCAGGAACATTTCCAATTAACAACTGTTTTATTGGTGCTGGCAAGAGGGGGGAGGGTAAAATTGCCCTTCCTATTGCATCAGTGTTTTTCTACATAAAAAAAAATATTACAACACATGTCTACCAGCACAACAACAGAAAAGGCAAGGCAGGGCACCTTTGGCCTTGCCAGGAAGTTTTTTTAGGGAGAGGGGTGGCAAGTTCTATGACTTGCTTTGTTTTCAGCAATTTTATATTGTAATATTTTTTCTTTTCATATTTATACCATACAATATTTCAATGTATTTAAACATATGTTTTACCAATCATGAAAAATGTCAACTACCATCTATCATCTTTGAAGAGAAGTTTTAGAAAATTCAATCTTTGAAATTTCCTTTTGCTTTACAAGTCTCTTGTTTGCCCACTTCTTGATTATAACACTTCTGTCTGGTTTCCATTAAATGTAATGGATGAGCTTTGCATTGAAAAGGTACAAAGGAGGGTGTTAAGGATGATTCCGTACCTTCAACATCTTCCCTACAAAGAGCAACTCTCTAGGCTTGGTATTCTGTCAATTTCAGATGGTGTTGTAATAACCTTATCAATGTGTTCTGTATTATTAAAGGTATAGATGACCAAGATTTTGATTTTTCAAATACAGTCTATCACACCACCTGCCAAAGGAGTTAGGTTTGGAGACTGTAACTTTCAGGGATAGATCTACAGATTAAAGTATGTCCTGGGAAGGTATTTTGAAGTACCTATCTCTACTCTTCTTCCTCTAGAGGGCACTGACCTTTGATGACTTCTAAGATCTTTATGGTTTAATAGTAAGACCTTGCAATACAAGTTTTCTGCTTAGATGAATTACAAGAAAAGAATTTTCAGCTTCACAACTAGGCCTATGCCCAATCCCAATTGATGAGGTTTTAAGGATCAGCAAATACACTTCCTAAGTTTAGAAAGAAAAAAAACATTAATATGGCTTAAAATTCTACACAAATAACAGAAATTTGATTTTCAAAACAAAACTGAAAAGAAATTGCAAACTGAAAACTAATGTATAATGTTATCTTATAAAATTTCATAATTCTAGCTGAATGACTTTTGGCTATCCATGAAAGAAGTTAGGTTAGGAAAATGAAACTTTCAGGGATAGGTCTATAGGCTATAGTATATCCTGGAAAGGTATTTTGAAGTACCCACCTCAACTCCTTCTCCCTCTAGAGGACCCTGAATAGGGTCCTCTAGTCCCTGAGAGGACAAAACAACATTTTACCTTAATTTTCAGTTACCAGTTGCTTATTCTCTGTCTTTAGCTCTGAAAATGCAATTCCTGTTATTTGAGTAGAATTCTGAGCTGTATCAATGTTTTTTTTTCAAACTTCAGGAAGCAGAAGATCTATTTTGCAAGATTTCACTTTTATAACACACATTTTGAAGGTCATCAAAGGTCTTTGCCCTCTAGAGGGAGAAGGAGTAGAGGCAGGTAATTCAAAATAGCCTACCTTCCTAAGACATACTTTAGCCTGTAGACTCATCCCAGAAAGTTTCAATTTCCTAACCTAACCCCTTTCCCAAGATAGCCCAAGTCAATCAACTAGAATTGGTAAAATTCTAGTTAATTGACTTCTTGCTATCTCAAAAAGGGTTTAGGTTAGAAAATTGAAACTTTTAGGGATAGGTCTACAGGCTAAAGTATGTCCTGGGAAGGTGTTTTAAAGTACTCACCTCTACTCCTTCTCCCTTTAGAGAGCCCTGAAATTTGCCTACATGACAGGTCTATACTTATTGAAATTTTGACAAAATAACATTTTATCTTAATTTTCAGTTACCACTTGCTTTTTCTCTGCCTTTACTTCTGAAAATGCAATTCCTGTTATTTGAGTAGAGTTTTGAGCCATATGAATGTTTTTTTTCCAAATTTAGGAAATGTATTTGCATATCTTTAAAACCTTATAGAATGGAATTGAGCAAAGTTATGAAGCTGAAAACAATTTTGTTGTACCTCAATTAAGCAGAAGATCTATTTTGCAAGATTTCACTTTTATAATACACATATTTTTATAGGTCATCAAAGGTCAGGGCCTTCTAGAGGGAGGAATGGAGGTAGTGACTTCAAAATACCTTCCCAGGACATACTTTAGTCTATAGATTCATCCCTGAAAGTTTTATTTTCCTAATGTAAACCCTTTCTGAGATAACTAAGCAAGAAGTCAATTAACTAGAATTTTACCCCAAATTTCTAGTTGGTGGAATTTTGATGAGGCTTAAACTTGATGAGACCTGTCAAGTAGACAAATTTCTACAGCTTAGAAATCAGAAGAGGTTTGACATAGTAGCTTGGCAATACCTTTCCAGAGTATGTTTATAGCTGTTGATTCATTACTGGAAGTCTTATATTCCTGATGCAACCCCTTTCAAAGATAGCAAAAAGTAGTCTAACTAGAGTTTTACCCATAAAGACTATCAATCTAGTTTCACTAGCCTAAAAAACAGTAACTGTTTCTCTTCTTTTGATGATTTGGATTTACCAATAAAACAAAACTTGGGCTTTTTGTGACAAAAATATTGAACTAACTGAAGTTTTTTAGAATAATGTTTCTGTAAAATTTTCAATATCCATTCCGTGAGTAGATATCGAGGTGGATGGACAATCTGGAATATTTTGTTGTCCATAGATTGGCCTAGCCTATGTGCTAGAGGAAGTTTAGGATTTCATTTGCAAATGGGCCTTACCTACTAACATAAGGGAAATTAAGCTTAGTTAAGAATCAAACTGAAAGAGGAAGTAGCCTACTTAGGAAAGAGCAGTAAATGCCTAACCTTCATTTTTGCACTTTTTAATTTTTCTATTGGTTTTCTAGACCAGCTAAACGTAAAGCGTAAGAAAACGGTTGAATCAACAAATTTCTTAAAAGTGCATCTACATATGCCGTGTTCTTAAAAACGGCTAGAAATCTGCCAAGCAGACGTCCACACTAGAAGCCTGTTTTTATTTATTCATCACAATCTGCGTTTCATCAGACAATGAAGTTATATTTCGTTGGCTGAAAAGGACTAAGCTAAACTTTTTCAGTTTCTTAAGATATGATTCCTTCCCAGTAAACCAAGACAAGGAATGGTAAGAGCTTGCTATAGTAGCAAATAAGAACTCGCTATAGTAGCAAGTTCTTATCATCCATTAGCTTGGTTAGACAGTGAAGGATCTGCTTACAATCCTCATTAAAAAAAAACCTCTTCTTTTTGAGATAAATGTTTTTATCCTGAGAAAAAGGCACTCTCATGTTTTCTATCTACATAATTACACAGCTTGATCTATTCAAGCTGGTTCTTAAAATTCCAAACAAAACGACAATCATTCTAAAATCTCTTACTTTTCTTAATTTTCGTGAGAAAATTGGAGCATAATTATTTTGTGTGTAAAACCAAAGTAGTTGAAATAGCCAGCTACATGAATTTACTGTATATTCCAATTTTATCACAAAAATTAAGCAAAGAATTTAAAACGTAATATAAAACAGCTTTTAAACTGCAACTAGCTATAAGGTTTTTATTGAATAGGAGAAAAGATTCGATTTCAATAAATGTAAGGTTGGCATACAAAAAATTCCTTGTTCTTGTGGTGAATTTTATTTGGGAAGGACACACAAGATAAGATTAATGATGAAAGAGCAAACGGATCGCAGCTATATTAGCAAATAAAAAAAAAATCTATTCCAAATATAATTCATAATTTTTTCTTGACCTGTGGCTATATACAACCTTAAATTTCCTTTAAAGTTGAATAGATTCTTACCTTGCAGGACCAATCATGGGTTATAACCTAGGGCATGCATAAATTTTTCAAATCAATATAGGATTGCCTCATTTGCTAGATCTTACCAAATTAGAATTATATCGCAGACAATCTGTGTGTCATTTTGTGCTGCTTTTTCATTCTATTTACAGTGATTTGATCTGTGATATTTAGAAGTTATTAAGATATGAGTTTTTGTTTTCTTTACAGGACGCTGTTTAATTTCGCTTAATCCATTTTTTTCTGTTGATAAAGGATCCTGTAAGTCCAGTCAAAATTGTGACTGGTCCCGTAAGTCCTGATTTTTGCTAATTAAAGTCTGCTGTCTTTTGTTCCAGAGGTTTGTTTAAATATTATAACTGTTTTTTTTTTTGCTATGTTTTCATTTATTAAATTCCGTTTAGAAGAGGCGTGCAACATTCCATCTTTTGAAACATCTTTTACAGCCTGTTGAAGTACTCGGCTCTAAAAGAGCTTCTAGTTTTTCCCAACTATATCTTTGCAAACTTTAAACTACAAAATGTGAACAAGAGTCACGGCGGTCCTCCATTCCTTATTCAGGCAGCCTTGTCTGGTTTCCTGACACAATTACAGTTCCTCCCTCCTCCCTAGTAGGCTGTCTATAAGAAAAAACCGGTCTGTAACTAGCTGATGAGGTACAAATGCTCTATTCTCCTGGCTCAAATGCAGTAAAGTTAAGTTATCATTTTTTTGTGTAAAACCAACGTAATTCGTTTAACTTATAAATTAACTTTACTGTATGTTCAAATTTTACCAAAAAAATTAAGAAGTCAATTGAAAAAAACATAATGTAAAAACAGCTTTTATATTAAAACTATCTACCAAACTCTTTACTGAATAGTGGGAACGAAATGATCAAAGGCAGCGCAATAGTCCCGCCTAAGTAAAGAGTGATGTGGGCACAATGTATTATTTTTTTTCTTTTATACCAGGGTACATTGTATACAATGAGTTTCGTAAAAAACTTCAGAAGCAGCTCATTTATTCAAAATTGAACAGGTTAGTACCCTTTTCATACGTCAAAAGTGGTTGGAGGGAAACCAGCCCGCTATGCCCATCATTTCCCCAAACAAATCCAATCAAGATTTTGAGTTAGCCATTTTGTTCAGCGTAGTTGAAAGGCTCGGACATCATGTCTATGAGGATGAAAACCCCCATAGCGCTCATAATAGGGGTTATAAATTATGCCCTAAGGGCATGTAAGATTTTACGGAAAGGGTTGTCGTATAAACTTCATAGGGGGCTCACTGAGTTTATAAGCAGAATTTCTAGAATATATTTGTAAAATTGCTCGGAGGGCAACAACTCCTCCCCTCTTTTTTGGTCTTAAACCGGGGCACTTTGTATGGACGGAGTTGTAGTAGAAACTTTGAAAGGGGCTCAATCGCTTAAAACTGCAAGACCTAGTACCCCTTTTAACAGTCGAAAGTAATCGGAGAGTAACCAGCCCCCCTCTCCGAATAAACCCAATAAGAATTTAGAGATCACCATTTTGTTCAGCGTAGTTGAAGGGTCCAGTAATATGTATTTGAAGATGACCACAACACACCCCCCATAGCCGTTAGGGCAAGGGTTGCAAGTTATGCCACGGAAGCATGTAAGATTTAAATGCAAAGGGTGGTCCTATAAGCTTTGCAGGGATCTCATTGGGTTCAAAATCAGAAGTTCTAGTACCCTTTTTAAGAGTCAAAATGATTGGAGGGCAACTAGCCCCCCACCACTCTTATGGTTTATTTTCCCCAAATGCATCCAATAGAAAGTTTGAAATAGCCATTGTTCAAGAACAGCAGAAGGATCATATAACAAGCCTTTGGGATTTACACAATTCCTTAAAGTCTGATGACAACAGTTGAAAGTTAAGTCTTGGAGCTATATACGTTTTCTTATGGAGGAGTGGTTGTGTGAAGTTTGGAGGAGGCTCATTCGATTGGAAATAAAAGTTGTAATTCCCTTTTAAGAGTCAAAGTAGATGGAGGGCAGCAAGAATCCCCCCATTACGGACACCCTCTTTTCCCCAAACTCATGTGATAGAAATTGTGAGACAGCCATTTTGTTCACAATATTCAAAAGAGCATATAAAAATGCCCTCAGGATGGACACAACCCTCCAGATTTCAGGGGTAAGGATGATAAGTTATGTCCCGTGCATATAAGGTTTTTATGGAACGGATGATTATATCATCATAGGATTGGGAGGGGCTCATTCGATTGGAAATCGGAAGATCTGTTATCCTTTTCTATAATCAAAAGTGAATGGTAGGCAACTAGTCCCTCCCCCACTACCCTTTTATTCCTCAAAACACAGCCAACAAAAATTTTACGAAGACTATTCTGTTCACCATTGTTGAAAAGTCTAGTACTTTTGTCTTTGTCCCCCTCTTCTACGCTAAATACAGAAGCTGTGCTTCCAGAACTGTGACCACAAGCATAAATATTTTCTGATCGACTGCACTGAAGATGACTACCACACTCCCCCAAGAGCCCTCAGGGAAAGGGTTTTAAGTTATGCCCCGGGAACATTTGAGGTTTAAATGGAAAGGGTAGTCACATCAACTTCGGAGGGAGCTCATTGGATTGAAAATTGAAGTTCTAGTACCCTTCTTAAGAGTCAAAGTGATTGGAGGGCAACTAGCCTCCCCTCTTGCGAACTATTATCCCGAAATCCATCCAATAGAAATTTTAGATAGCTGTTCTTCGAAAACAGCCAAAACATCACATTACAAGGCTTTTGGGGTTGACAATCCCCCAGAGTGTGAGGACAAGGATTGTAAGTTATACCCCCGGGGCAAAAAAGCTTTTGTGAAAGGAGGTGCTCTGTGAACTTTAGAGGAGGTTCATTTGACGGGAAATATAAAGCTCTAATTCCTTTTTAAGAGTCAAAATTAGACAAAGGAAGGATGCACGTCTTCTAATATTTTAGATGAGTTTACCACTCTAGAAAAGCTCATCAGATAGGGTATTTTGCACAAACAATACGATGGATGGGTCATTCAACATGATGGAAATGTTGTTTGTAGAATATCCTTATACACTAAATGGTTGCTGGCTTCCATTAGAAATTTAAACAGTGAATGATACCTTCACTAGGGCTTTCTATCCCTTGTTATGCCAATGGAACATTATTATCAAGCTTAGGAATCAGAAAATATTTATAATAAAATAATAACCATCATTTTCAGCCCTCTGAGGCATTTTACCACCTGATAAGCATTCTGAGGCTAATCGACACAAAAACATGAAGGTTTTCACACAGAAATCTTATATGTCAATATTTTTCTGATCCTGAAGAATGTAGCATGCGTGCAAAACTATCGGATGTGTCAATTTGGGACATTCAATAGTTTATGTCTATCAAGGCTTCTTTGAAACTCCTTAGGCTTATCGGTTTTGAGCGTAATCAGGGGAGGCTATTTGTAAAAGAATACAAAAAGCCGATGAAATATGCATTTGGGATATTCTGGAGACACGCAAGTCTTAAATTAGGGTAGCTATTTTATATTTTATAAAATAGGTTGACTAATTCTCTTTACTTGTCTTACTTTTTCTTTGCCAGCTCAGTTTTATATGTACGGGTAATTTTATGAGGGTAATTGTCTGCAAGTGCAATTTTCCAGAGGGGATAGATTTCTTGGGAATCATTGTCCAGACAGGTATTTTTCTGGGGGAGAGGAATTTTTAAAAAGGGGAAAGTTTTCCCGGCAATATTACGCCTAGAACCAATTTTCTGCTTCTTCTCTGAGAGCCCTTCTTGGAATTACAAACTACTTAAAAGCTTGCTTTATAATGAAGGCCTGATACGAGTTATTTCCTCAATTTCTACGTTTAATTAAGGAATGTAGACAATTTTAATGAACTAAAACAGAATAAGTATTTTTTTTTGTTTTATTAAGGAATGATTATTTCTCTTTCTGAAAGATTTCTAAAATGATAAGAACTTGATACAGCTTGTAGCAAATTTTTAAGGAATAAAGCCTTGTTCTGACTCACTCCTAGTTTTTACATTTTGTTAATGGACTTTATTTACTTTTAATAACTAAAAGGAATTTAAAGACCTTTTGTGTTTTGCTAAGGGATGGTTCCTTTCCTTGTCAACCAAGTTGAGGATTGACTAAAGTTAATATCATTCCCTGATAAAGCGCAGAAAATGAGAAATGAACTAGAATTAGGCTATCTTAACAAAAACAGGCCTTAAGAACATGGTACACATTGGTGCCAATTCGCGAAAATGTAGGCGTCGCAAGTATGTTTTTTAATGAAGATGCCAAAAAACAACATTGAGCAAACATACATAAAACATGGGTAACGGTGCCTTTGCCGCTTGACAAAACAGTCGACTAATCTATGCAAATCCAGTTTCTTCACCTTCTCTTTTTCAACGGCCATTATCATGAGATCACTGAGTCTCTCGTTACCCTTCGTCGATCGCAGATAGTCCTTCACATACCTGAATGGTGAGAAGAATCATTCATTTCTGGCAGTAGTCAAAGGCAAAGTAACAACCAGCTTCACCAGTTTTAACAGCGCAGAATAGGCAGCTGGGAGGTCGGATAAGATTTCCATAGCTCGAAGAAGATCTATTTTTGAAACATCACTTTTTGACAGATGCAGCTTTGCAAAAGAAAGTTGGGATTCTATAGCATGATCATCGACACCGAGAATTCCATGATAATGACACATAACCCTTTCCACATTCGAAAGTTCGAGAAAATCGAAACTTGAGGGGTCGAAGGCAGATAAAGCGTCGAGCTTTATCTGCCTTTATTTAACCTTTATTTAATTTACTTTTATTTAATTTAATTTTATTAATTAACCTTTATTTATTTACCTTTATTTAAGACTGGGCAAAAAATGGCGTAGACGCGCACTTAGACATTTCAAAACAAGCTTGTCTCCTAATGGTGGACTTAGGGTGGTACAAAATTGGGAAAGACGGAATATTTCAGAACAAGATCACCAAAAAGTAACAGTACTATTTAAAAACAAATGCTGTGAAAAAAACAAAGCAAAAGGACGACAAATAAAGACGATCTGCTAACCAGTCTTGCTGGTTTAATATAAAGATAAGGTAAAGGTAAAGGATACGGCATTAGACTTTACAGTCCGTACCGGCGGTGCTGATCTCCGTTTCTTGGCCCTTCAGCCAGGAAGTGCAATGGGGGGTTGGGGGCCAGCCATCCTGTGCTTTCGCACACCCTTCCTTAATATACCACATAAATAAACTAGAAAATAACCATGAAATATAAATGAAAAGTCACTTTAAAGTCTAGGGGGCATAGCTTCTCTGACCCCTCCCTAATTGGTTCCTCTGTTGCTATGAGCAGCAGTAAGTTCTCATCATCCCGAAAACTGGTCGAACGAGGAAGGAATCATTCCTTAGCAAAACGAGAAAAAATTACCTATTCTTTTTTAGTTGATTAAAGTTAACACCATTTACGAGAAAGTGATGATTGATCTTGATTGAGGCCTTTCGGTAGTCGATGAGTTTGAGAAGAAATAGAAAATTAGTAAAATAGAAGATGTGCTACTGAGGAATCACAGAAAATATTTGGGTCAACTTGTAGATGAATGATTATATTTTTTGGTTCGATTTGGATAAGTAGCTTATTTTTGTAGGTGCCTTGCCTCTTCAAAGCGAACTCAACTTTTATAATTTTGTGTTAGCCTATGTCTTTAGCTGAAATGACAGGCAGGGGAAGTGTTTTGAGCCTCATACCTTCAGTCAATCCTGATTTATAATGTTTAAAAATTTGTAGCCTAGATTTTTTCTCAACTTAGGAATGTCAAGGTTTGGAATTCTATGGTAGGCTACCAGTACAATGACTAGAAGAAAACAACAAAAATCTCTCAGAACACCTTAACAAATCTAAATAGGCTACCTAAAACATATGGTAGATTACATAATTACCAATTTAAAAGTATGGCAGAAGGTAAAATTTTAGTTGATTGACTTTTGGCTAGGCTATCTCAGAAAAGGGTTATGCTAGGAAAATGAAACTTTCAGGTTCCAGCACCAATGTATGTTATATTTGTATTCAGGATGAAATTTTGATTCTAAATATATTTCTATTTCCTAGTCATATCATTAGTGAGTAATCATAAAATTTATCAGTGCTTCATTTAATTTTACAAAACCCCCTTCCCTTACTGATTGAATGTATAGCCCAAATTATATATTCTTTATGAATTCTCCATGGTAAAATTCTAGTTAATTGACTTCTTGCTATCTCAGAAAGGGTTTAGGTTAAGAAAATGAAACTTTCAGGGATGAATCTACAGACTAAAGTATGTCCCAGGAAGGTATTTTGAAGCAACTACCTCCACTCCTTCTCCCTCTAGAGGGCTCTGACCTTTGATGACCTTTAAAAATATGTGTGTTATAAAAGTGAAACCTTGCAAAATAGGTCTTCTGCTTAATTGAACTACAACAAAATTGTTCTCAGCTCCATAACTTTGTTTGGTTTCATTTTATAAGGTTTTAAACATATGCAAATATGTTTCCTAGATTTTGAAAAAAAAACATTGATATGGCTCAAAATTCTACTCAAATAACAGGAATTGCATTTTCAGAACTGAAGGCAGAGAAAAAACAACTAGTAACCAAAAATTAAAGGTAAAATGTTGTTTTGTCAAAATTTCAATAGGTATAGACCTGTCATGTAGGCAAATTTTAGGGCCCTCTAGAGGGAGAAGGACTGGAGGTGGGCACTTTAAAATACCTTACCCCTTACCAGGACATACTTTAGCTTGTAGACCCATCCCTGAAATTTTCATTTTCCTAACCTAAACCCTTTCCAAGATAGCACAAAGACTATTAACTAGAATTTTACCATTTTCCATATGTGACTCTACTCTTCCAATACATTTAATAGCAAACAAATAACACCAATGAAATCAAGCAGTCGGCTAGTATAATTCATTGAGAAAAGGCCTAACCTATATAATTCAGGCAATATATATTTGACCTTTTGGGTGGGTAGGCTACTTCTAAGTAGAACACTTTTAGGAATAATACAAGAAACTAGACAGTTTTAGAATTTTTAAGCTATTTTCAGAAGCTTGGAGTTTCCATATAAAGTGGCATACTACTACACTAATAGGCCTACTGGTAACAATGCAACTGAAATATCCTACTAAAAATTATATTTTCAGGATTAGAGCCTATGAAAGATACTAAAAACCCAGACTTAGAGTACTAAGGATGCTAAAAGTGGAATCTCATTCCTTAACTGGTTTCATAGAAAACTTACACAACCACAGAAACTTACAACCATTTGTACATGTGATAGCAGCCAATTGGTTGCTCTGCTACTTTTCCATTTTGCGGGTACCAGATTAGAATTGCTATTTGTTCTTTCTTAGAAACGTCTTTTGTCTTGTCAGCAAAAATAGCAAAGTAACTAGCTGATTTTACTTCTGAAATAATGTTTTGGTGCAAGGCATTTCCTATCAGTGTAGCTGCATCATCTTGGTACTGATGACTGCAATAGTGACCATATTGGCACTGTAACCTGGCCTTCAGCTTGTTGTTGCCTTTAGACATCTTCATCAATTCAACCAAATTACCCAGGTTTGCAGATGTTTCTGATTTGTCATGACCCCATAAACCACAACCTTGGTGGCCAAGAAGGCAAATATCATGAAAAATGTAGATCACATGATCTCTATTTTCCAGAACCTTTTGATGTCTAGATTGAACTAAGACATTTGCTATAGATCTTGAAGTATCAGTACTATTTGCCTTAAATTCAGTCCATACTGACATACAATACCTATGCCTTTTAGGGCCATCATGTTGCTTTAATAGAGCAGAACTGTCTTTCTGCTTGCAAAATTCTGACTCAATCAAAGTCCTTTTTCTAGCAGTTTCTCCAACCCTTAGAGTCCCCATAGAAAAATGGTGGCAAGCAAAACGAAACACAGAATTCAAGTTTTTTAAGTATTCAATCCATTCATAATTCTTATAGTAATGGGCTCTGAATTTCCTTCTGTTATAAGTGGAAGCCAGATATCTCTCAAGAATAGGTTGAGCTGGTTTGTTGTCACATGTTGTAGAGATATTGGAAAGAGGTTTTTGACTGCTACTGCTACAGGAAACCACAAGAGGTTCAGGGATGCAAACCCAACTTTCATATTGACCTGAGCCTTTTATTGTTCCACTTGTTTCCAGAAAACTGTCACAGGTGGGGAATTTATCCCCACACTGGACACTTTGAGTGCTGACACTAATGCCAGTTTTTTCATTTTTCTTCCATATTTTCACCATGAAAAATCCAAAGTTTTTTACTGGTTTTCACTCATAGTTTGATTACGAAATCTTCACAAGAACAAAAAAAAAGAAATACTAACCAGTTGAAGCTTAGTTTTGAATGAACCTTATTCAAAAATCACATTTTTGGTCAAGGATTGGGTAATAAAATGGCATAGATGCGCACCTAGACATTTCAAAACAAACCTGCCTCCTAATGGTAGACTTAGGGTGGTACAAGAGTGGGAAAGACAGAACATTTCAAAACAAGGTCATCAAAAAGTAACAGTGCTATTTAATTGCTGTGAAAAAACAAAGAACAGGTACAACAAATAAAGACAAACTGTTAACCAGTCTTGCTGGTTTAATATAGCACATAACTAAACTAGAAAATAACTGTGAAATATAAATTAAAGCTCATTTTCAAAGTCTAGGGGGGGCTGTAGCTCCAGAATTTTTATTGAGGGGGGCAAGAGGGGTCCATATGTAGAGAGTCAAGGGGCATGAGCTATATAATAATTTTTCTCCAAATTATTGAGGGAGCAATAGCCCCCCTCCCACGCCAAATACCACCACTGCTCTTGTGAGTGGACATACAACATTAATAACATGCTTTATACTTTACTTTTACAATTAAGGAAGGAGGCAGTATCTATACTCTTTTCTTTAGTGACTTCTGTTTGTTTCAATTGTGATTTTCATATGTAATGAAAGCTTTATTTGTTTTAATATTTATTTATTTATTTATATTAGTGCATGTTGTATGTTTGTTTGCTTTGATTGCTTATTTGATTTCTGTTCATTTTGTGTATCATTTATGCTGCAATAGTAAAACATTTTTGTTTATTTTAAGCTTGATTTGCAGTAGCAGTAGTAGTAGTAGTAGTAGCTGTGAATAGTAGTGATAGTAATAGTAGGAGTAGAAGTAGTAGTAGTAGTAGTATGTGCAGTAGTAGTAGTAGGAGTAGCAGTAGTAGTATGTGTAGTAGTAGGAGTAGGAGTAGTAGTAGTAGTAAGAGTAATAACAAGCCACGTTCTGTTGGTAGAGTTTCAGTTTTCATTGACAAAGCTTACTTAAACCATTAGTTATTATGAATGGTTGGATTGTTTATTTTTCAAAGACAATAATAATTAAAATGTACTTAGGAGGGGGGTGGGGAGGGGAAGGACTAGGTCAACTAATTTTCAAAAAAAGTTCCAGCACCTAAGTTAATTTGTTATTATTAGACATTATAATTTGTAACCTGCTCAGTACCTTTGCTTGTTTTTACACCTTGTTTATATCAATGTTTCAAAACAATCAGAAATAATTGAGAGTCCTATTTATCAATAAAATTGTTTCTTTTTTCAGGAAGTGGTAAAAGTCAAGTAATTAATACATAATGGTATCTCAGCTACTAGAAGTTTTTCGTCAAGGAGTGTGGGCTTCTTTGACGGGGGGTTATTTTTATCAGCCTCAAAACAATGCATTTTCAAATTTAGCTCAACTCTATACATGGATAATCCTTGTAACTTTACCTTTTTGTATATATATGGTGAGTCATGCAAAATCATTATTCTTGTCTATTATGAAAGGCTCATATTGAGTCTTGTGCATACATTGTTGAAGTTGCAAGAGAAACATTTTGTATTGGACACTAGTCCAAATATTTTATTAATTTAGCTCAACTTTACACATGACAGTTCTTGCAACTTTACTGTTTATATATATATATATATATATATATATATATATATATATATATATATATATATATATATATATATATATATATATATATATATATATATATGGTGAATTTTTTTTTCTAGGTCTTACCCCCCACAATTTTTCATTTCCATGTAAAAACACTACTGGGTAAGTATGAACCTTTTAAAGTAATATTTAAAGATAGCTCAATGGCCAAAAAGATTACAATACAGATATCATTATTTAAAACTGATCATATTTAATGTAGAAGTCTATTTACTCAAAGAGTTTAATTGATGCAGATAAAATTATTCAGTAGTATAGAAGTAATTGTCTGCAACTTTATTTGCATCATAATAGTGATATTATTTTTCTTTAATTTCAAATCTAATTTAATTAATTATCTGTTATAATATCGAATATAGTGACGCGAATAATATAAATATTGTCACACTTTTTATCCATACTATAGGCCTAATAAATAAATAACAGTAATAATGAGGGTAATACTGTAGAAATATAGATTAATACTGTGAAAATATAGTTTAAGTTAGTCAGTATAGTTAGTAGTGACAATTTAAGTACAGTGTATTGCATATTGCACAATTATTAGATGCAGAATGAAGAAGTCAGATGTCGATTGTTGACAGTGTTTCCTTTTTGCCGTCAGGATATAACTTTCGATGAGTTTGGACCACTTGTAGTAGGAACTGCAACTGACTTTCGTCTTTGGTAATGTTTCCTATTAGTTCTTGAGCAAGAGCCACCCCCTTTCGGAATGATCATTAACAACACTGATTGACATAACTGTCTCTGCTGCATGGATATAGTCTTCTTGTCCGTCATGCAAAACAGGGCCATGGACTTCGCTGAAAAAAATGTTTCAAATTTCTTTTCTTTGAATGTTTTTGAAGTCCACAGATATTTTCTTTGAATGTTCATTCATAGGCTGTTCTTCTTCAATGAGTTTTACTGCTACCACCATTTGTTTCTTTGTGTCGTAATCTATGGAATCGTCAAAAAATGCCAGACCTACTGTTTCTGGAGATAGATACCACAAATGGTTGGCCATCTTCATGGACGTCACTCTGGAAATTTCTGAATTAATTGCCGAAGAGTCCAACAGTGATATTAATAATTGATAATCATTATATGGTGCACTAGCTGGTTTCGGAGCTGTCATCTACGCTCTTAGATAAACACGTGCTGCGAAGATACACACATCTTGCAACCCCTTTTCTTCTTTCTCACTCAAATGAAATTCCCCTCTGAACATCCAAATTTTCAGACTGTAGATGACCTTTGACAGCCATCGTGCATGTTGTGTAACCCCAGGTGCCATGAATCGAATTCCCCTCTCAGGAACTGAGCCCAGAAAGATTCTAACTAGCTCCAAAAATTCTCTATAATCATCCCTTGGTTGACTTTCTCTAAGATAACCCTTAGCAAACTCAGTGGTACTGTCCTTGATATCTTGGACTGACGTAGATACGGCATCGCTTGACATTCCTGTTTCAAACCTGGATTGATCAACAAACATCCAGTACTGTTGAAAACGAGTGAATATTGGAACTTGAGGAGCAGATGTTGATCCAAGACAAACTTGAAATACAGCACCAATGAGCAGCTCCATGACGTGATGCCTGCATGCAAGGGACAAAAACTCCTTACCAATCTTCTGTTCCAATAGAACACACGCTCCAGCCAGTCGACCAGTGTTGGAGCTGGTTGTGTCAAAGCACATTGCACGGATGTTTTCAGTGATGCCCCAGTCTTCTATTGCAGAGTATACAGCTGATGCTTGGGCTTCACCTGTACCACTGGTCAGTTTTGCAACTGTTAATAACTGGGAGGCCCCTTTTCCTGAAACTATGACAGGTAGTCGATCAACTTCCTCTTTGCTTGTTAAGCCAGCAATGAGCTTGCCATCCCAGTGGACTGTACGTTACCTTGAAACTCGGCTTTCAAGGCGGCTGACTGTACGGACCGGTGTTTCATTCTTAATCGACGAATTGAGTTACGATTAAGAGCTAGATCAGTGATGTTATGTCCCAAACTTTTGGCAGTTTCACTGATGACGAACATTGCTTTACGGTCAGACATTTTGGTTCTGTCTAACGTTGCTGCAAGTTGCGGAGTTATAACTACTTTTCTACCTCTCTGTCTTTTCTTGTGTTGGTCCTGCCTTGCAGCTCACAGTATCATTATCACTATTGCCTGTATCTTCTTCATCACTGCTAGATGACAATATCATCTCCATCATTTTGCTTTTATTTTGTCCCTTTTCTCTTTCTTTGCTGGTCTGTTGTCTTGCTAATATCTTTTCTATCCTTTTTGCAACTTGTTTCTCTTTTCTGGCTAATGTTTCATCCCTACCAACCATTGCTCCCTTTCTACCTTTTTCTCTTTGAGCCAGTAAAAACTGTTTATCTTCTGGTATTTTCATTATGTTTATGGCATTCGCGTGAGCGATATCAGAAAGGTCGTCCATCTTACAGAGAAACTCTGCTTCTCTTGATTGTTGTTTAACTGACTGTTTGTTCTTTGTTCTGACTGACCTTTGTTCTTTTTCAATAAGCGCCATTCTTCAAATAACTTCTCTAGTTTAGTTCGGCAATTCTGCACATCTCTATTTGGAATCCTGGTTTTATACAAAATGTAGCTATTTCTTTGATAGTTGAAGTCGAAGGTTGTCTAATTGTTTCACCCTTTTCCAGGTGGTTATGTAGAAATAGACCAAGTGCCATACGCATGGATGGTAATTTATTTCCATTTAGTTCAGTCACAGTGCTCCCAAGAAGATAGACTCGCGTCTGAGACCTGGTTAATGACGTCATTGCATCATTTGACATCTATAATAGAACAATCATATTTGTAAACAGTATGTCAATGGCAATGGCACTTGAAAATGTGTAATTTAATATCAAAGATATCAATTGATTTTTTTAAACACAGTTGAACTAGTCTTATATTATAAAATGAAAAGTATTCAACACATACCAGAATTCTGATGATAAGAGCTTTGTAAATACAGTATATGGATTAATAAAATGTAAAAACTGTTAATTAATATTTTTTAATTTAAAAAACATGTATGCTATTGCAAAGAATCTTAAACTAGTTTGAATTTCTTCATTTAAATAAGTAAGACTGAACCAGGCTGATATTTATTGCTTACATTGGAAGATTAACATAAACTGTGTTTTTAAACAATATGCCTAAACTTTGTATTTTGGTATTCAAGACATTAATGTTATTGAGCTACCCCTAAATATTCAAATATAAGGGTGAAATTTTGCATGGTGTATTATTTCATGTACCTGAACAAAATTAAGGGGTATGAAGGTAATATTTTCAAACTTGAAAAATAAGCACCACCGAAATATATATATACTCTTGAAGTTGCAAGAGAAACATTTTGTGTTGGACACTAGTCCATATTGTTTTCTTTATAGATTCATTTAACCTAGTTTGCTTAGATGGCAGTGCTGCTCTAGCAGCTCTAATCTTTCAAAGAGGGGAAGGGCTAGAAATTATATTATATTAGAAATTAGCTGTATAAGGTTTGTCCCCCCCCCCATAATACTTTGCTCTTCATGTTAAAGTTTTTTTTAGTATTTTGAGAAAAGTTTCTTATAATAATTAAATTACCTTTGTGTTTCAGGAGTTGCTCTTAAAGAATTGGTCCAAAGATTCAAACTTTAGCATAAAGGACCAGGTATTGAGAAGGGGGTAAACCTCCCTTCTCCATATAAACAATAATTTTTGTTTTGTTTTGAGTTTTATTATTGGTCCTTACTTTCAATTGAAAATACTTGTTGTTTTTTTTATTTAATTTCGGATTGTTCTTTAAATAATGCCTGGAAATCAGGCTCCCTTCCATAAAAATTCTCTCCCATCACAAAAAACTCCTCTGTGGAAAGTTCTTCTTGCATAAAATATTGCCCCCCCCCCTGAAAAATTCCCTCTGGATAATTCCATCCTTGCTGAAACTTCCCCTGTAAAATTTTTCATGGGCAATTCTGCCTGACAATTTTTTTTAGCATACTTTCATTTTAATACTTTAATTTCCAATCGTTTTTTAAATTATGCTGGAAATCCCCACTTCCATGAAAATTGTTGTTGCAAATTCTCCCTCCCCAGTGGGAAGTTGCTCCTATGGGGAATTTTTCCATGGAGAATTTCTACCATATAAAACTCTTCCATGGAGAATATCTCCTTCCCCCTCCTACAGAAAAATCCTCCAAATAATTCGAACTCTGCTGAAAATTCCCCCTGGATAATTCTGCTGGAAAATCTCCACATGCAAAATTGAGTCACCAAAGAGAAAGTAAGACAAATAAGAAGAATTTCAAGTTAAGAATTCTGTCAAATTCCCTAGTGTGAAATTTCACCTGAAATATTCACACCTAGAAACTTTCCTTACCATAGAAAGTCCATTTTTCACTTGGAAGCCCACCCTCAGCAGAAATCCCCCCCTGAAAAATGTTTGCATACTTAGCAACAACAAATGCTATATGCAAAACGATGGGCAAATTTCCTAGCTTACAACCTTTTCTCCAAGGGCCTTTGGGGGGTCGTGTTCCCCAAAGGCTTAGTTATTGGATCTTTCAATTATGCTGAATAAAACGGCTATCTCAAAGTTTTGATCGGACAACTTTTGGGGAAAGGGGGTTATGGAGGGACTAGTTGCCCTCCAATCTTTTTGGTCACTTAAAAAGGGCATTAGAACTTTTAATGCCCATTTGAATGCGCCCTTTTCCAGTCTTGTAGCATTATTGGCTGGATACAATCAACCCTGGGGGAAAAATAACAAATAAACATGCACCTGTGATATTTTTTCTGGCAAAAATACAAAATTCCACATATTTGCTGAAAAGAGCTTGAAACCTCCATATGTATGGTTCTCTGATATGCTGAATCTACTGATGTGATTTTCATTAAGATTCCTTGACTTTTTGGGTGTGTTTCCCCCCTTTTTTTCGAAAATCAGGCAATTTTTCTCAGGCTTGTAGCTTTGGATGGGCAACCCTAACTTAATGGATGTGATATGTTTGAAATCAGCATAATAAGCTAATTCTTTTGATGTAACTATTGATTTCAGAATTCTGTTTTTTAGAGTTTTGGTTTCTCTTGAGCTGAGTTGTTCCTTAATTCTAATCTATTTCCACAACCTGTTTGAACATCTGCTCGTTTTTCCTAGCTCTTATAAGTTTGGCTACTCCTAAGCTGCAGTTTATGGAATTATTAGAATAACTTGGTAAGAAATACAACTATGCCGGAATGTCATCCAATTTATCAAATTGTGGCAGTATGAAAGTCACCTTTTATCTGTAAATGTCCCAAATTTTCTTTTTGCTATTGTCGTCCGAACTTCTTTCATTCGCTGAAAAAGAGAATAAAACTTCAAACAAACACAGAAAATGGACTTTTTCCTTGGCAGTAAAAGCAGATTCACTTAGTTTCCCATTCCCCCTCAGGGGCGCAGATTGGGTTTTGAGTTTGGGGGGGGGGGAATATAAAGAATGTGCCAACCAAATCTTCCAGTGTGCCAATCAATACTGACACATAAGGTAAATTAAACTGAAAACAAGCTAAATTCTAAGGTGTCAGAGCTGTATGTTGACACCTTGTCACCTTTCAAGGTGACAAAAGAAACAAGGGTCAATAGCTCATATGACACTTATGGCAAGATCAGAAGAGCCAACATTTCGCAATGTTATTGCAGTGATGTTTTTTTGGAGGCTACCATGATGCGCACCACTGCGTGGGATTTCTGCCTCTGAAGCCGAATAGCTTTTTCTATAATTTTTAATTGCTTTAAATCCATTGCTTGATTTAGCCCCTCCTAAGGTTGTTGGCCCATACTATAGCAAATTCCAGATTTAATTACCATAAAACGTGATCCAATCTGATATTTTTGGTAAATTGTTAGTCAAGGCCAGACATTTTAAAAAAGGTTTTGAAATTAAATTAAAAAATAATACTACAAATGGCAGAGCAAGAAAAAAAACTTGTAATAAAAATTGTCTATTTAATGAATTGAACCTACGACTTTTGGAGTTGAATATCAACACCATATCCACAGCGCTGTGTAGGCTTGCAATGAGAACTTTTTTAAATATTTGTTTGAATTTTTTCGAATTAACAGTCTCTCCACTCCCCCCCCCAGATAGTCGAATGGGGAAGTGACTATTTCTAATTTAATCTGTTCTGGTCCCTGACACGTCTGCAAACTTTCATTGTCCTAGATTATCTGGAAGTATCCGAACTAGCAAAAGCAGGACAGACAGACAGAAATTGCGATCACTATATGGCACTTGGTCAATGGGAAAGTGCCATAAAAAAGTTGTCACCTTTTAAGAAAGCCTACTGACTACATGCAATCTCTATAATGAGGCGTAATCACCTACCTTTTTGCAAAAGAGTATGATCTCTTATGAGCTCCCAAAGACCAATTGACTTATCTAGTCCCTCCTCTCCAAGGGAACTGGTGCCTTCCCTATTACACCGTTTCATCATTTTTGAATTAGCTATTGGCTGATGGCATCTTGCCATCGTATCAATTATTTATATTAGATTTTAAAAATTGAGATTAGACATAGGCTTCTCATAATAGAAGATGGCATACAAAGTTGGTAAGAAATCTATTTTTTCTTGTTATCGTAATTGCTTTGTCTTGCTTGTTTTATACATTAAAGATCACTAAAAGTTACTGAAATGTAGAATTGTCCTTACATAAACACATAAGAAACCTATGAAAAATAATTTAGAGCTTATTTTTTTTCTGTTAGGTCATTCGTTTTTGTTGAAATTTGGGATTGGTTTGGATGCTCAAGGCTGAATTGGCCCAAGTTATGTTAAGAATTGAATATTCATCTCCTCATGCATTTTACTGACTTTCTGAGATTGGGTTTGACTACTCATTGATTCCTTTTTTAACATTTATTTTCAGAGTAGTTTTAAGCAATTTTTTTTTATAGTTTGATGCTACTGTTGAAGTATGGGCCAGCTATGTTGCAGCAACTACTGTTTTTTTTACTGTTGTTAAGTTTTTGAATTGGCAACTGCACAAATTATTTGATACTAAAGAAATCATAGAAGAAATTCCTGGTGCCAAAGAAAGGTAAAAGATTTTTTGGCTTATTATAGTTAGAATATTTATTGCTAATTGTATCTGCACACAGGAAGATGGTGTTTCACCCCCCCCCCTTCCACGTAAAGATTTGCCCAACAGACTGATCCATTGGAAATGATGACGGGCATCCCTGTGCCAAATAAGTAGTTCTAATTCTTTCTATAGCCAAGTTTTAGTCGTTTTTCTTGAACATGACTTTCCTGTATTTGTTTGTTTTTTGGTTGTTTTTTTTTTTTATTTTTTTTTGGTGGGGGGGGGGGGGGTCATACTGTATCTTTTCAAAGATATTTTAGTGTCAAAGTAAGTCCAATTCCTAACAACGATTTCTACTAAACTTTTGATTTGATTTGTTTTTTGAAGTTGAAGGGTTTTTATTTGTTGTATTCTCTTGTCAAAACAAAGAATCATCATTTGTAATTTTCATTTTTTGGCCTTCTTACTGACATTATATAACTGTTTGCGTTCAAAAAGGTTTTCTTTTTTATGGTTTTTGAATTTTTGTAATTCCTTGTTAATATATATGCAAACATTTTTGCAAATGCTAGTTTTTTGCAATCTTTTCAAAAAATTTGATTATTGAAGCTAGTCCGATTTCTAACAACGATATGTACTAAGCTTCAAACTTTTAATTTCCTTTTTTAAGGTTTTTGAATTGTTGTAATCCCTTGTTAAAAATACATACAAATGTTTTTGCAATTACCAGTTTTTTTGCTCTTAATGCATTTAATGTCTTTTCATAGCGTGTCTTTTCAAAAACATTTGATTATTGAAGCTTCCCCGATTTCTAACAACGATATGTACTAAGCTTGAAAATTTTGGTTTTCTTTTTTAAGGTTTTTGAATTGTTGTAATTCCTTGTCAAAATATCGAATCGTCATTTGTTATAATCGCAAATTTTCGTTTTTTGGGCCTTCCTACTGACATTATATAAATGGGTGCGTTCAAACCTGTAAGCTTAATCACCTAGCGAGGGGATTTTATATATATAAAAAAAAAACTAATTTTAAAATTTTCAGGCATTTTTCTAGTTTGAACTAAAACCTTAAAATTATTGCTCAGGCATCGTAAATATTTTTACATAATAACTACAGCGATTCTAAACTGAACATCAAATTTTTCAACTTTTTTTCGTGTCTTAAAATGACATTGCTTATATTTATAAGAAAATAAATTCGTTAATGATGTTTTTCTAACAACGATTTCTACTAAGCGTCAAACTTTTTTTTAAGGTTTCTTGAATTTTGTAATTCATTGTTAAAATATATACAAATATTTTTGCAATTACCAGTTTTTTGCTCTTTACGCAATTCAATATTTTTTCATGCTAAGGGTATTCAAATATATTTGATTATTACCACAAGTCCGATTTCTAACAACGAATTCTACTAAGCTTCAAACTTTTTTTTCTTTATTAAGGTTTTTGAATTGTTATAATCCCTTGTCAAAATATGTGCGAATATTTTTGCAATTACCAGTCTTTTGCTCTTCAAGCAATTCCATATAAACTTCTCCATACATGAAAAACTTCAATTTTTTCACATAAGTGTGATAAGTGTCATGTCAGAACCTCTGGAAATTTTTTTACATTATTTATATACTTTACGTTACATTCTATCCTCTTATCGCTGGTTAACGCTACGCTGACAAGGTGTATCCACAGGCAATCTAACTGCCTATACGCAATGAGCTTATGTAACCAAAGCGTACCAATGTTCGCCTTCAAATCCATTATTAGATGAGATTTACGATCAGATGTTCCGCTTCAAATTGAAGTGTTGGGCGATAATTTGATTAAACAATGTATTGATGTTTTGATTTTCTATATTTGTTATATCGATTTCGATATTTTTGATCATTTGTTTGCTCAAATTAATTAACTCTTCGTTTTGCTAAAGTTAATTAACACAAATTGTAATTAAAGAGTATTTTGCACGATTTTTTTCCAAACATTGAATACTATAAAAACAATGACAGCTTCGATGATATGAATGGTTACCACAAAAATCTGGGTTTGAAATTTCATGGGTTCAGTCTCCAGATAAAGAAAAAAAAACTACTGGCTATTTTCGGCTATTAAAAATCAGCAGAATTTCAATGATTTCCCCTGAGAATTGTTTGTGCCTTTGAGTGATTAAACAGAAAAAGAGCAGTTTTTCAATTGAAAGTAAGGATCAGCATTATTGAAAGTAAGGATCAACATTAAAACTTAAACGAACAGAAATTATTACGTACGTGAGGAGGATACCCCATCCACAATACCTCGTTCTTCACGCTAGTCATTTAGAACGTTCAAAAAATCTATCTTATTCTAATTTAAAGAACCTTGTGTTTCATTTGTTGTTCGTAAAGGATTGGGATGCAAATTCATACTTTAGCATAAAGAACGAAGTATTTAAGAGGGGGCATCCCCCACATCCCACCACTGATAATTTCCCCATAGAAAATTTGCCAAATAAAAAATAACAAATGCTATGCATATACAATAGGCAATAGACTTTTGAATTAAGTAAAAAAAAACACATTTTTTCAACTGAAAATAAGGAACAACAATAAAACTTAAAACAAACAGAAATTATTCCGTATTTGAAAGGCGTTGTTCCCTACTCAACACCGCGCACTTTACACTATAGTTTGACTCTTCGTCACAGCTCTGCATTTTAAAACAATGAAAACTTTAGCGTAAACAGCGAAGCGTTGAGGAGACGACAGTCCCTATTATATACGGAATAATTTCTGTTCGTTTTAAGTTTTAATGTCGCTCCTTACTTTTAGTAAAAAAAATTCTTTAATTGCTGAACGTTTCTCAGCTGATGCAGGTTCAAATTTGGCTCACCATATATGAAAAAATAAAACAAAATTTGCATATTAATTTTGGGAGATTTATTCCGTATATGAAGGGTTGCCCCTCCTTATTACCTTGCTCTTTACGCTAAAGCTGTTAGCACTTTTAAAAAAGCTTCCTATTCTAATTAAACGACCCTCGTGTTTCAGTAAACGCTCTTAATAAATTGGAACGAACATTCAAACTTTGGCGTAAAGAGCAAGGTATTAAGGAGGGGGACACCCTTCATATATGGAGGGGGTGATTCCGCCTGAAAAATTCTCCTTAGCATTCTTTCATTTGAATAAGACTTTAATCTCCTATCGGTTTCTCGATCATTACAGAAATGTCCCCTTCCGTGGAAATTATTTCCCAGAAATCGAAATACGCGGAAAATAGCCCCTGGATATTTCCGCCGGAACGTCTCCACATGAAGAATTGGCAGAAATCGTAATACTTCCGGGCCGGCACTGATGTTTCAATAACATAGTATTTGTTATTAAAATGCATATAATAATCAATACTACTACTACGCACACTCCTCTTCCATCCCAATGTATTCAAAGCCTCCCTCTTTACATCCTCCCTGGAAGCTCCCATTTCCTTTGAATCTTTCTTTATGACATCGGTCCACTCCAACTGCGAATGACTTGCTTTTCATTTAGTCTTAGATGGTTGGCCGAAAAGGATAATCTTTGGAAACCTCCCATCCTTCGTCCGCAGAACGTGCCCTAGGCATCTCAAACTTTTTCCATTATAGCCCCAGAAAGCGAGATTGAACTACACTTTTTGTACGACCTACTGTTTGAAATACTGTCAGTCAGCCGGGTACCCAGAACATTTTCTTCCGGGCCATATATGACCACTGTTAAGTCTGTAGCTTCCAATATTCTAATCTTGGTTTGCAGACTTATATTCCTATTCTTCCAAACTTTTTTTTAACTGTGAAAAAAATACCCTGAGCCTTGGCTATTCTACTTTTAACATTTTCACTGCTCCCACCATCTTTGCTAATAATTAAATAAAAAAAAAAGTTTTTTTAACGGAAAGTAAGGAGCGGCATTAAAACTTAAAACGAACAGAAATTACTTCGTGTGTGAAAGGGGCTGCTTCCTCCTCAACACCCCGCTCTTTACGCTAAAGTTTGACTCTTTCTCTTAACTCTACTTTTTAAAACAGTAAGAAACTTTAGCGTAAAGACCGGGGCGTTGAGGAGGAAGCAGCCCCTTTCATATACGAAGTAATTTCTGTTCGTTTTAAGTTTTAATGCCGCTCCACTTTCCGTTAAAAAAACTTGGTTTTTTTATTTAATTTCTGAACTTTTTGAATCAGTGCATGTTTTGATTGTGGCTCTCCGCAGATGAATAATAAAAACAAAATGTGCATTTTTTTTTTTTTTTTTTTTTTTTTTGGCTAAATGGCTTTCTCATAGTTTTGTTTGAATGATTCGAGAAAAAGGAGCGAGGGAGGAGGCCTAGTTGCCCTCCGATTTTTTGGTTTCTTAAAAAGGCAACTAGAACTTTCAATTTTTTACGAATGTTTTTGTTAGTAAAAGATATACGTAACTTATAAATTAGCTTACGTAACGAATTTTTTGTATTCTCATGTTTTTATTACATATATGAGGGAGTTCACCCCCTCTTCAGTACCTAGCTCTTTACACAACAGCTTAAATTTTGTCCCATTTCATTAAGAATGACCCTGAATCACAAAAACCGTAGAATAAATAGTTGAAATTACTGAAAATACTTTAGCGTAAAGAGCAAGGTATTAGGAGGAGGTGAGCCCCTCATATGCGTAATCATTTCTGTTCGTTTTAAGTTTTAATGCTGCTCCTTACTTCCAGTTGAAAAAACTTTTTCATATTTATTTTTTCATTGTTTTTTTTTAATAATGCTAGAAAATCCTGCGCTCTCTTCATGGAAATTTTCTTCCCTCATGAAAAATTCCTCGATGGAAAGTTCCCCCAACATATCCCCCTCTTCTCAGCCCCTCCTTCCAACCAAAAAACCCCTTGAAAACGTCTGTACACTTCCCAATAACCATCACTATATGTAAGCACTGGTCAAAGTTTGTATCTTTTAGCCCCTCCCACGGGGACTGTGGGGGAGTTAGTCGTCCCCAAAGACATAGTTATAAGTTTCTCGACTACGCTGATAAAATGGCTCTCTTAGAATTGTGATCCGTTGACCCTGGGAAAATAATTAGCGTGGGAGGGGGCCTAGGTGCCCTCCAATTTTTTTGTCACTTAAAAAGGGCACTAGAACTTTTCATTTCCGTTAGAATGAGCCCTCTCGCAACATTCTAGGACCACTGGGTCGATACGATCACCCCTGGAAAAAAAAACAAATAAACACGCATCCGTGATCTGCCTTCTGGCAAAATCTTATGGTGTGATTTTCGTGACTTTTGGGGGTGTTTCCCCTATTTTCTAAAAAAAGGCAAATTTTCTCATGCTCGTAACTTTTGATGGGTATGACTAAACTAGATGAAACTTATATATTTAAAATCAGCATTAAAATGCGACTCTTTTGATGTACCTATTGGTATCAAAATTCCATTTTTTAGAATTTTGGTTACTATTGAGCCGGGTCGCTCCTTACCACAGTTCGTTACCATGAACTGTTTGATACTGTCAATGTAAGTCAAGCAGTCCACCTGATCAATTTTTTTGTTACCAAACGCCACCTTATCACCTTCACTTATTCCTAGCCTTAGTTACTTAGTCTTCTTAACATTTATTTTCAAACCTATTCTAGCACCCTTAACTCGCAAAACCTCTAGAAGCTCATTCGTTTTGCTCACGTTTTCATCTAGGATGCTTAAATTATCAGCATTATTTCGGTTCAAGAGATTCTTTTCCTCCCCATTTGATTCTATGGTCTCCTATTGCCTTTCCTGTGCTTCTTAAGACAAAATCCATCAAAATGATCCATATAAAGGGGGATACCATACAAGGATAAAACCTTTACTAAAGTTCTTCTATCAACAGAATCGAACGCTTGCTTATAATCTGTAAAACTGAGGGCTAAAGCGTTTCATAACTCAGGTACTTCTCAATTATCAACCTAAGAGTGAAAATTTGGTCGACACATCCTCTACCTTTTCTGAAACCGCGCTGTTCTTCTCTTATAATTTTGTCTACAGCACCTCTCAGTCTAAAAAGTATCATATTACTAAATAATTTGCTACCTATAGAGACCAGACTAATGCCTCGATAATTACCACACTCACTTTTATCACTTTTCTTATATAGAGGTTTAAGTAAGGTTTTCCTAAAATCGCTAGCTACTTCTCCTTTTTCAAAAATCATATTCATAATCTTCAGTAACTTATTTCTAACCTTAGAGCCGTCATATTTAAGAAACTCATATACCACACTATCAGCACTGGAGCCTTATTATTTTTTAATCCTTTTAGTACTGTCGCTAATTGTTCCTCACAAAACAAATCTTCCTTCACATCTAGGGTATCACAAACTTTTTCTTTTTCTTCTATATTTTTTCCTGCAACTCTTTCTCCGTTTAGCACATTCTCAAATGTTCTCCCTATCTCTCTTTAACTCTTTCCTTATCACTAATTGTGATCCCGTTCCTATCTTTGAATGGGACAAGTCCAGATTGACTACTCCTTCTCAATTTATTAACATGCCAACACAATATTTTACTAATATACCGTTTAGCTGCATCTTCCAGATCCTCGGTAATTTTATCCATGGAATCCACTTCACACCCCCTTAGTTCATATTTAATGCTTTCTCCACTTTCTTTACATTCCTTTTGTTTTCGTATGATGTATTGCTCAGATAATTCTTGTACAGGCCCCTTCTCCTCTCTATTAAACATAAAGCCTTATCACTGATATTCTTAGCTTCAGTCCTAACTGTCTTCCCTAAGACACCATCAGCAACTTCGCAAATTGTTATCCTAAAATAATTCCGTCCGTCCTCTTCCTTATCAAATTTTAAACTCTCCAGTTTAGTGTTCAACTGTTCCTGAAAAGTTACTCTCAAATTCTCATCCGGGAGTCTGCTAATATCATATTTATTCGGGAGGTAATTACCTTTCTGAAATTTCAGCCTTAAAATTAACCCTATACACTAACAGATGTTTATCTTTCCTTTTAACATCTGTGACAACACTCCTATATACCCTAGTATCTTGTGTTGATCCTGCCAGTCGTCGGTACAATAACGTAATCAATAACTTCATATCAATAACTTCATCAATAACGTAATCAAATCAACTTCAAGATTCGCAATAGTCTGTAGCCATTGCTGTTTTCTTTTCCTACGCCCAATTTACCTAGGATAGGATACCATCTATCCCTGTTTCTACCGATCTGGGCTTTAAAATCCTAATACAACACCATATTTCTACCTGGGACCCTGTATTTGCTCCTGTAACGGTAAGTAAATTTCATCTGAGTCACTAGCATATCCGTCAGTCGGCTCTACAGGGGCGACTGCTTTTTTGGTCATCAAATGAGCAATTAGTATTCTATTATTAATATCTTCCCAGCCTAAACATGATATAGCAGCTTCCTTATTCATTTTGAGCCCTATTCCGTGTCTATGTACCCCATCCTTCCTGCCTGAGTAAACAAATTCTATATCACCTGATCTCATGCTTCCTACCCCTGGGGTACGAGTTTCTGAAACTCTTGATAAGGCCAGTTCGAATTGTCTGAATTCGTTCGTCAAAATGTCGATACAATAATTATTTTTTTAATGTCAAAACATTCCAAGTACTAATTTTCATGTTCTTTAAATGATTGAAATCATTTTGGCCTCAGGAAAAGCAATGATACCAGATACCAGCGCAGGATGGGGACCAACACATCTTCCCAAGTCTATACCGAAGCGCTGAAGTCGGCTTAGAACCGGACAGCAAGAAGTCCCTGGGGCCTCCAGTATGAATGGAGCCTTAGCGGAATTCTAGTTCCATTCTTTGTCACAACATGCTTTTCAGCACTTGATATGCTCTTCTATCAAGAAGAGTCGAAATCCTGCACAGGCAGTCCCAAGCCTATTATCTCTGCTCATTATATATTCATGACTACAAATATTATGCTACTACGGCGAGGCAACCCATAGTAGTTAAATTAGCTTGGGAAAGATTTTTCAGCCCGAAAATGCCAACCAAAACAGGCCAAGCCTAGAAAAATTATCCATTAGTCAGAATCCTGTGCGAATGATGTATCGTTATAAACTAGTTTTTTTTTCACTAAAATTAAAGACCTACATTAAAACTTTAAGCAAACAAACTTCTTCCATATATGGGGGGGGATTCCATCTCTTAAGCCCCTCTCTCTTTACGCTAAAGTTTGACTTCTTTCTCGATTCTTTAAGAGAGACTTCATAAACATTAAGGCCTTTTAGTTAGAATAAAAAGCTTTGTCAAAGCAATAGAGACATTAGTATAATGAGCAAGGGATTTAGGAGGGTGCAACCCCACTCATATATGGACTAAGTTTTGCCTTTTTTAATGTTGTTCTGTACTTTAAGTTGAAAAAGCTATTTTTTTTTTCAATTTGAATTATGTTTGCTAATCAGATCATGCCGAAAAATTCGACTCTCTCAAGGTAGTTTCAGGCACCGTCCCCTCTCCCCACTCTGAACCCACCGACACTCTCATAACAGGTGATTGCAAATTAAAAAAAGTTTATTGTTCTTATTAAACGGCCATTGTGTTTCAGGAGGGGTTCTTAAGGAATTGGGACAAAAAGTTAAAACTTTAGAGTAAAGAGCAAGGTCGTGAGGAGGGGGAAACCCCTTTGATATATTTGATAATTTCTGTCCGTTCAAGTTTTGATGTTGCTCCTTACTTTCAGTTGAAGAAGCTTTTTTATAATTTAATTTCTGATCACTTTTAATAACACTGAGAAACCCGGCTTCCCCCTCCTTGAAAAATTCCTTCACCCACGTAAAAATTCCAGTTTGGAAAGTTGTTTTCATGTAAAAATGCCCTCCTCCTTTTCCAGGGAAATTCCCCCAAGACAATTCCATTCTAGCTGAAAATTCTACCTAGAAAATTTCTTGCAAATGATCGGGGGTGAAAAATTGTTCTTTTCACACTTTCATTTGAAAAAGACTTTATTTCTGATTATTTTTAAATTCATGCCGGTAATCCCATTCTTGGTGGAAAAGTTTTGCTTCAAAAAGGCAGCAAAATGGTGTTTTCTTCAGCAAAGGTTTTTTTTTTGGGGGGGGGGGTGGGGGTAAAAAAGAAACTTTAAAAAAACACATCAAAAATGGGAAATGATATCTACTCCCTTTCGATTTTTGGGAATATTTCTGGTCTACGCTGTTGTTATGAAAGTAAAGAATAACGATTTTTTAAAAATAAAAAATACGTGTCAAACGAGGCATGTTCAATGTCGATAAAAACCAGATAAGAACAGAAACGTCTAACAATAAGAAAAAGGGATTACGACTAATCAAGTGAAGAACAGAAGGCGAAAATTATAATTTATTGTATTTTAGTAAAACTAAAAATAATTAAAATCTAACCTGTATTAGGCTGGACTTATTACCTGGATTTGGTTGGAGTAGCTTTAATACATTTGGTTTGCTTTTTTTGTGTGGGAGGGGGTTCAATTGTTTTTTTCCTTTAAAAAAACGTTGTTTCTAGTTTTCTTATCTCTTCTTTCATTATTCTTGTAGTTCCTATTTTCTGATTTCGCATTGCTTTTGTTTTTATTCTTTTGTTGTATTAATATAAGCTAATAAATAAATCTTAAAAGGAGTACAACTAAATTGAATATGCAAATCAAGCTTAGTACGAACACAAATATTTTACTCATAATTTAAACCCAAAACAAACAGAAACTAAATAAACGATCATAGAAAACAAACATACAACATGTACTAATATAAATGAATAAATAAACCTTAAACGAATAAAAACTTCAATTAAATATGGGAATCAAGGTTGAAACGAACAAAAATCAAGTCAAAGAAGAGTATGGGTACTGCCTCCTTCCCTAACTTTAAAAGACTAGAACTTACTGCGTCATTGGCGCTTTGCTGAAAATGACGCTATTTTACAAACATTTTTTTTCGTGCTTATTACAACATTGAAAATAAAAAATGAAATTACAGTAAAATCGAATTTTGAACTGATTTGCTTTTCGGCAGTTGATATCATTGTATATCAAATATTTAGTTTAACCTTATTTCTTCCCCAGACCGTTCATGACAAAGTTACTTTTACTACAAACAAGAATTTAGCTACTGCCTTTAAAACTTTAAAAATCTAAAGCCTACTGTGTCATTACATAAAAAAAAACTAGTTTTTTTAACTGAAAGTAAGGAGCGACATTAAAACTTGAAACGAACAGAAAATACTCCGTATATGAAATGGGTTGTCCCCTCCGCAATCCTTGCTCTTTACGCTAAAGTTTTTAATTGTTTTAAAAGTCAGAATTGTGGCAAAGAGTCAAACTTTAGCGTAAAGAGCGAGGGATTGCGGAGGGGACACTCTTGCGATCACATTCTAGGACCACTTGAAAAAAACAAATAAACACGCACCCGTGATTTGTCTTCTTGAAAAAAATACGAAATTCCACATTTTTGTAGATAGGAGCTTGAAACTTCTACAACAGGGTTCCCTGATACGCTGAATCTGATGGTGTGATTTTCGTTAAGATTCTATGACTTTTAGGGGTTGTTTTCCCCTATTTTTTAAAATAAGGCAAATTTTCTTTTGCGATTCTTTTAATGTAGCTATTGATATCAAAACCCGATTTTTTAGAATTTTGGTTGCTATTGAGCCGGGTCGCTCCTTACTACAGTTCGTTACCACGAACTGTTTGATTAGTGCTTCAGTGAAAGCGCATTATATTACAGACATTCTCTTTTCCAATTATTACACCATTGAAATGAAAATACATATTACACTTTTCGAATTTTACTTTTTCAATTTTGTTTATTCAATTCGAATTAAATTTTTAGCCTTCTTATAGTATATTAAACTCTAAATGCATATTAATTTTGTTCAATACCTTTTAGCTATTAAATGTTTCTCCTTGTACCATAAAAATATTACTTTCGACGAAATAATTTTCCCTGAACATTTCCCTGAATATCCCTGAACACAATCGATTCCAATCCGGTTTTTCAGCCTGTTGGTAAAATAAATTCTGACTGTAAAATTATTGGTAAAATAGAATTATTGGTAAAAATAAATAAAAAGCTGGTAAAATAGATTCTGACTGTAAATTATGTAATATATGTAAAAACAAGCTGTTGGGGCCCCCCCGCGCGTAAGTCGTTACGCGCCATATAAGTTACGCGCCAATGTAGTTCTGTCCCTGTGTCCCACCTGTGAATATAGATATATATATATATATATATATATATATATATATATATATATATATATATATATATATATATATATATATATATATATATATATATATATATGTTTTTAACTACGTAAAACTTGCGAATATACAACATTCTTCACTGTCCCATTGTTTGTGCATATGTCCCTGTCGTCATTTGTGTCCCAGTGTCCCGGTCTGTAATTTCTCTTTGAGTGTCCCGGTCGTCATTTATATTCCCTGTGTCCCGGTGTCCCGGTCGTCATTTGTGTCCCGATGTCCTGGTCTGTAATTTCTCTTCGAACATTCCCTGTGTCCCGGTCGTCATTTATATTCCCTGTGTCCCGGTGTCCCGGTCGTCATTTGTGTCCCGGTGTCCTGGTCTGTAATTTCTCTTCGAACATTCCCTGTGTGCCGGTCGTCATTTATATATCCCCCTGTGCCTCCGGCTTCCCCTTTGTAGTTGTGTCCCTGTGTCCCGGTCATCATTTATATTCCCTGTGTCCCGGTCGTTATTTGTGTCCCGGTGTCCCAGTCTGTAATTTTTCTTTGAGTGTCCCGGTCGTCATTTATATTCCCTGTGTCCCGGTCGCCATTTGTGTCCCGGTGTCCTGGTCTGTAATTTCACCAATTGACAAACATAACGTCAGTCGACAAACAACTTCATAACGACATACAGTTCAATCCTTATAATGACGTCAGTCGACAAACATGACATCAGTCGACACACAAACATGACGTCAGTCGACAGACACACAAACAAACAACTTATTTATATATATATATATATATAGATTAATTTAACTAAAATAAACAATGAATTAAATTTAAAAATTGAATTAAAAATTTAAGACTTTTGACTATTACAAATTTATTTTTTGGAATGCACTCTTCTGCATAAAGATCATTTTTGTCCCAAGTGTTGTTAATTAACATTACATGCGTATGTGCAGTGTTCTATTGATTTAGTGGTAAGTGATATACCTCTTTTGTTATTGCTATCTTTTCCCCTAGCTTTGTTGCATAGAAAAAAACAGTCGTAGAAGGCTGGGAGAGCCTTCGGGTATTTAGTTCGGATATTTGATACCCATGTTAAGTGAACAACTGATCAATTGACAGCCAATTGTTTCCTTTGTAGCTAGTGTATTCCCTCTAGCCCGATTCAGCCTCAGATAAAAATGTCAAGATAACCATTTTATTTAGAACGAATTAAAAGTAAAAAATGTGTTCCCCTTGGGCCAACTTGATGTCCGCTGCCTCAGGACAAGGGGATCAAAACATTCGTAGAACGTTTCGGTAGACAGACTAGACATTGAACTCAAAATTATACAAGTATGTGTTGTCTCTGTATTCTGAAGGCCCGTAATGAGACCTTTGGACCTTATCTCTCTCTTAGAGGGACCAAGTGTCTAATTCCCTCCTCTATCCTCAAATCCAGTGTATATAGACATGTTACACCTCTTTCAACTTATGATCCTCAAGAGGATCATTTAGGGAATATTCCTAAATGACCCGAAGTTAGAAAAATGCCTAATGATTTTTGGAATTTTTGTCACAGTTTTGGCCACAAGTTCTAACGTGAGTGTTGTTAAACCTGTATGCAGCCTACATTCTCTAGAAGACGAGTGCTTTCCTTCCGTTTGATGTGTCCCAACCTTCAAAGTTTTTGCAGTTTAATTCTGTTGAGGAAAGTGTACTTGATCTTGAGACTTTGGAGAAGATTCACGTTGAAGATTTAATCGTACTAGGTAATACCAGCAATGTGTCGCAGCAATTTTGTTGCGAAAGTACCGAGGTGGCACTCATCACCTGTTCTAAAAGTCCAGAATTCAGAGTCATGGGACTCTGGTAATAGAGATGATGAGCGATTTGATTTGTCTCCCTTTGTTGCATTATAAACAAGTTCTTGTTCCTCCAAATAGGTATCAGAGATTTTAAAACTTGGAGTTCGGTAGTCCCGGGTGACTCTTGATGCTTTTAAAGGGGCTTTTGTCGGAGATATGTAAGCCACCAAGGTAAGGTGAATTCCTCGACTTGCTCCGTATTATTACCTCTGAGATGGAAGCTGAGATTTACATTGGAATAAGGCTTTAGTGAGCTTTTGCGTTCAAGCTGTTGATGGTCATTTCAAAGAGGCTGTTGGTCGGATAGATGTTGCGAAACCGAGAGCGAAAACTTTGACGGGGACCGGCAATTTGGCTCATATATTTCGTGGATGTTTTTTGGCAGTAATCTGTTGGAATACATTGTTGCACAATTAAAGATAATTTAAGAATGGATAAAAAATCAATATATTTAAGTAAATTAGGAGCAAAGCCTGTCAGACGACAAGTATAATAAGAAAAAAAAATATACTAAACCGCCTTTAGTCAAATATCTTCTTATTACTCTATAAATGCAAATTTTACTCTAAAAAGAATATATTAGAATAACGCCAAGCGTGGGGCGTGAATCCACAACCCCTGATTAAAAGTCATATCAGTACTATGGTTTACTGACTGACTTCACAGGGCTTGATTTATTGTTTATTTCTTAGAGTTTACGGGCATAGCCAATTATGTAACGTAGATGAATGGTTGAGTAAAAAAAAAAAACAGAGATAAAAAAGAAATCACTTTGTCAAACAGTTGCGCCATTATAACCTTGAATCTTATTAGATTTTGGAACCTCACATTATTTCAAGAAAGTACAATAAATTTGGATTCAGACATTCTACCTGATTAACCTCAAAGTAACCACAACAAGTTTGCAATAGTAATTTACTGCATAACCTCTTGTTCCTTTATTATTATTATTATTATGTAATTTCAGTTGCATTGAAGAAGGGGAAAATTTAGAACTTAAAACTTTTGCATCAGTACCGGAAGAAGAAAGGGATGGATTGGAAAGAAATGGAGATTCATCCCCCAGTGAACAAACCGATGGACCCTCACGAGAAAACATCGTTGAAGCCACTGTGCATCAAAAAAGTTCTAGCCAAGACGATTTTGGGGAGACAATGAAGATAGACGAAAAAAGTAAGTACTTTCTGATTGTGGTACTTAGCTAGGCAGAAAGGAACTCTTCCCAAAACTACTAAAAAGCAATTGAATCAGAACCAAAGGCATGGTAACTAGTGATTCATCTATGAGCATAAAATGTGATGACAACGACGTGGAATAAGTGGCCCATTTCAAATATATTGGCAGCACCATCGAGAATACGGGATCCACAGCCAAAGTAGTCATCGACCGAATTGGACAGGCTAGCAGCACCTTCAACAGTAGTGTTCCGTTTCCATTCATCTGTGGGCAATTATATTGTGGGCAATAAGTTCTATCATTCCCCACTTTGGTGTAGAAGCCACCAGCAAAACAAACCAAGCCATCACTGGGAGTACTTTTTGCCAGGGCTTGAAGGGTGTTGTAGAAGTTGTCCCTCGGTGCATCGTCAGCGTCGTTTGTTGGTGCGTAGTATGCTACTATTTCGTTTGTGGGGATCTATTTTTGGCTTTTTAGGGAGCATTATAGCAATATCCGCTTTTGTTCCTTCTTGATGTGGACGTGAAGGATAATTTTTACCCTGTATCAAGATTTTTTTTTACCTGCCCCAGTTCAACGCACCTCAAAGAGTGCTAGTAGATCCAGGTTATAATTGTCTATTTCTTTCATAACTTGTTCTGTTTCTGATAGTTGGACCACGGCTCTGACATTACAGAAACCAAGTTTGATGGCATATATTTTTTTGAAGAATCAAGCTTGGGACTGGGCGTAATAAATTATAGACGGAGTGATTAATCTCTTTAAATTTTAGACTGAGGAAAACATTACATAATCTCTTCTTTAAATAAAGCACATTAAAAATTATACTGGTAATAATACTGGGACCCCGTTATAGCAGCTACAAAAGTGCCCTCGAGTTCCTAAATTCGCCCACTGTGTTGGAGATGATCTAATCGGATGCACGGTGTAAGAATAGGATTCGGAAAAGTGATATAAGCAAACCACAAACACAGATCAGTTTCCCGAGCTGCCACATTAATCAGCAGACTTACTAGGAATTAGCAGACTAACCAGGCATCAAAACAAACTACAAACTGTCAAGTGTCGTAAGAAACGATTTGCTAACTCCTTTGTGACCTATTTCGATAGTGCATTTAATAAGTGACGCTTTGTTTCTTTGTAATTGTGAAAGTGGCATAATTTAGTGTTCTATTTTTTGGGTAGCACTAGCTATTTAAATATATGAATACGAAATGCCCGAAAAGAAAGGAAGGGCTCCCTAAGGAATTTATACGGGATCGGGGCAAACCTTCTCTTTTTGAAGAGGGAAATAGTTTAGGATTTTCGGCCGTAATTGTCAGATTTTGTCAATGTATCATTCTATGTTTATTTGGTGAAAATAGAGTAGTTTAATCTTATTCAAAAAGTAGCACATACGATTAAGCAGCCTTGTATCTCTAAAGCTTATAAGTATTTTCATTGGTGTTGATTGCAAGACTAAATCAGGAATGCTTGGAAAAACCCGAAAATTTTGAATTTTTTTTTTGGTGAAATGGCCGAAGTAGAAGCTTTAAACCAGGGATGTCCAATCTAGGACCCACGGACCGTACTGCTGCTTGCATGAGATTTTTGTGCCGCCCGCTAGCCATTTTCACTCCAAGAAATATTTTTTTTAGCATTCAAATGCGGATAATTGAAAAATATTAAAATTTAAATATATTTTACTGTGTCTCGTTAATGTTTTGTTGCTTATGCCGCACTTAAACAGCCTTCATACACCATACACTAATTTAGTTTCTTTCTGTGTATGTGTGTCATTTGTTCTTATTTTCAAAGAGGAAATTAATGGTTTTTAATGATCTCTTTATGTAGACATTTTACTTGAAATTTATTAGGCTCTGTGAACTACTGAATTATTTCAAGTGACAATTGGGCCCACTCTAAAAGAATGGACATCCTTGTTTAAAGTTTGAACGGTAAGGGATAGGTGAGGAGTAAATGTCACATTGCGCACCGAGTAAATCCTCATTGTGCATAGACATCGGATCCATAGAAATTTTGCACTTTTTATTGAACCTGTCCTCGGGTTGTCTAGAGGTTGATTCATTAAAATCAAGGCTTTTTTCAAGGGAGGGGTTGGGGGCCTCGAACCCCCTCCCTCCGAAATGTTTGTCCAATTCGTAAAATCGCAATAAAAATACATAAAAACACATTTTGATGTGGATTTTAAGTTTTTGGCACCCCCCCCCTGAAAAAAATTCAGGATAATACCCCGCTTAGAATATTGGTGTCAAACAGCCTGAATGGACAAAACAGATAAGCAGGATGTCCTAAATTATCACGAAGGGATTAGAAACTTCTGATTTTAGGCCAAAGAAGACCTTAAAACTTTGAATTTTCTTATGCGAAGTGGCTGATGTGTAATGTTTAAATATTTTGGGATGGACAAGGCAGACATTCTAAATTAGGAATGCAAAAAAACTTAAAACTCCAAGCTTTTGCATGAAGCCGCTGCAGTAGCAGCTTTAAACATTGTAATATTGACAAGGTGTTATTGACAAGTAACATTGACAAGGTGTTATTGCCAGTGTGTCCTTGTCATGTGGCATAATATTGTATCCAGTTTGTGGAAGTAGTGTTGGAATCTGTCAATTTATTTAATCAGTAGATTCACGGCAACGAAACACTTTAACATAGTTTCCTCCGTAAGACTCTATGGCCAGGAAAAAGAAATAGGGGAAAAACAAAAATGAAAAATAAATACATAAAAAACATTTGCAATGGTTCCCAAGTTTAAGAGGCTAGAAAATTAAAACAAAAAAACAAATCCCCTTAAAAGCCAAAACCGATCATTAGACAAATTTTATGGAATAAAATTTTTGTTAATTAATGACGTTTTTAATTTATGTTTGCTTGCATGTGATGTGGTAATAATGTTTTTTTTTTATGTTAGATGTGGAGGAAGGAGGCACTGGAGCTATGTTAGAAGATGGTTATCAAGAGGAAACACTACCAGAAAGTAAAGAAGAGTCACCCAGTATTCATGAAAAGTCGCCTTCTATCAAAGATGAGACTGAACGACCTTCCATGAAATCAGGGGTAAAAATTTTTTCATTTACGTCTGTCTTCCTTTTGGTTAAATTTTTTGACGTGTTAAATGCCCAATTTATTAAGCATGACCTTTTTTTATTTAGTGCAAATTTATTTTTACAACCAAAAAAGATTTCTAACAGAGTTCCTTTTAAACAAATAGTAAAATAATGCTAAATTTAAATGTAAAATATTTTATTATTAGAACAATTTATTAACAAATACTAAAGCTGTTTGAAAATGATTAGTAAAAAGAATTCCTTTTTAATATGATTTTAACGGAGCTTATAATTCATCAAGCGTTTGTACCGTGTGTTTTATAAAGCTATTGATTTTTTTTAGGTTAGTTTTTTTTTGCTTTATGTGCACAGCTAAGTATTTGCTTAAACATATGTAAAATTGTACAATACAAAAACTCATTATAGTTAAAAAATACGCTACTCTGCAATCTGAAGTAGCTAATGTTTATTAGGTGTCGGTTAATATCATGTTTTCTGTAACATTTAAGACATTTTTGTAGTGCGTGAGCCTTCTGGGAGGAGGGACTACAGCTGTATTCCCTCCCCCATGGATACGCCACTGGTGCAATAATTATTCTATTCTTAGTGTTTTGAATTAATTATGTTGGTATATCTGTTTCTTATTTTCTATTCTGTCTTTTTGGTTTCTACCTGAACCAAAGAGCCAGGGAGCTATAAATATTTGCATATATAAATAGATAGCACATCGTTTGCTCTTGTTTATATTTTTTTTTCTTTTTTTGTGGGAAGTCTTGTTCCAGTCAGGAACATACCCTGAAATTCGGTTTTGTAAGGTCTATGTCTCCAAAAAAATGTTGAATGAGTGGGGTAATGTCACTTTCTTTTGCATACCTTTCGCGTCTATTTATGGAAATTTTGACAAGAATAGTAATTAAAGTTGCAAAATTAGTATTTTGAGCCAATTAAAATTTGACTTATTGGAGAGTATCGAGTTTCTTGCAGCAATTAGGAACATTTTTTAAACCTCTTTCTAGGGAATACTACCTTTAAGGGGAAACTGTGAATATATGATGATGGAGGACGAGCTTAGCTATGTTGGCCTCAGGCGGCTTAGTACTGCGATAACTTGTGAGTACTAATAGTAGCAGCTGCTGAATATTTCTCGGTTATGAGTTGAAAATAGCTGGGTAGATTATTGGCCCAGGAACATTCATGAGTACAGGGAGAGAATTTACAATTTTTAAAGTAATTTTCATGGTCTACAATAACCTTGAATGGGAATTTTTTTGTAAATGTAGCAAATTCTATTACAAATCTGAATTTTAAGTATGGAAAAGCTTTCGATAAAAAAATCCTCGTAATGTCTTGTACAAGCTTCATGAATGAATGACTCATTTAATTTCCCAAAACACGCAAGTTGTTAAAATAAAAAAAAAGAAAGAAATAAAAAATATACACCAACAAAAATTAATAGAAAAATAAATATACAAGAAAAATAAATACACTAGAAATATGAATACACTTCTATCTCACAAAAAAGCATTCAATAAACAATTTTCATGATTGAGAGTACTCATAAACTGAGACTGACGTTCTTCAATAACAATGAAGGGTTGCGCACACCCAAACTAGACACGAGCCGTCGATTTCTTTTCTCATAAAGGAATGCCGAATAGAAACTTCGCATAACGTCGGCCGATAGCAATTTTCTCCGTTTGACTAAACAGTTCCCAGAAGGGTGTTAATTTGAATAAATAGGGTACAGCAAACGCACGTAAATACCTAGATTTACACGAAACAAGAAGTTTGTACGCACTTCGCAGTTTTCACTCAAAAACTCAGGCAGGAGGGACTTAGCATGCTTTAAGCAAAAACCAATCGGTAGGCCAAAGCAAGAAATACTAGATGAAGGCTTTATAAAATGCGATCGAAGGCGAATATTTTCGGGAGATAAACAACCAGTTGACTTTCCTACTACAACAACTTCACTCTTTTCCGGGCTAAAACTAAGGCTAATTTTTAGAATCATAACTCATCATCACAACTCTCATAACTAATCATGACTTAGAACATGAAAGTTCTCTTCTATATCAGCATAAATCCTACTTAATTTCAGTCCGTCATCTGCATAATCAGCGAATGACGGGTCAAGGCCTCTAAAAATAAAACTAGTTGTAACCTATTTTCTGGGCCTCCACTACACTGTTATTATAAAGAGGTGAGGAAGAGACACCACCCTGTCGAACACCTTTCTACACTCTTATATGAACCCGAGAAAGCACATAACAATTACGAACCAGCACTTGAACACAACATAAACTATACTATAAAATCTTTATATATAGGCACTATTGACCGATTCAGACCAAGAGCCTCAGTATTTAGCAAGGATTGTGGATGTATTCCTAAATCAAGTACTCGAGAAATGGCATTTCCAGCCGTAATCACCTTTTCACCGCTTTCTTCCATTTCTACCATAGCATTTGTAATAACTGTAAGGAAATGTCCGTGGTTATTACCCTTTTTGAAACCAAACTGATAGTCCATTGTCCGCCAAGCTTAGTTTATATCATCAATCAATAGCAGTTCCAACTTGTACAAGGTAGGCGACACAGCTATCGGCCGATATGAACTGTAGCTTTTTTTTCTCCTTCTTGGGAACAGGGGTAAGAATACCCACAAAAAACATGTTGCAAACTGCTCCATAATTAAGAATCATTTGACACAGCAGCTCAAGATGGTGAACTAAAGATTCAGGATCATACACTAGGTGCAGGCCGCATAGCATATCAATTGGGCAAGATTGTTTCTTTTTCATTTCCTTTATATAATAACGGGTATTTGAGGCAGTTATAGAAAAACCTAGGTCACGAGAATTCTCACAAAGAGCCTCATTCAGTTGAGTCGAACAAATTCCTCTAGCAGAGGAGCGGGTGGTGAAAATTCAGTTGTAAAATAATCCGTCCACTGCTTTTCACTTGGTAGTGAAGGTGTTGAGGGGTCATCACCCGCAATTTTTTTTTTCATTTAAAAACTTATAAATTTCATTAGGATTATCGTTTAATCTCTCAGAGAAACTATCAGTTAAATTGGCCTCGTATTTATTCAACACTTAATGAGACGAACCAAAACTTTGATGAGGTAAACGCAGACATATGGTCTGGGTACAAGGATCACCTAGATATACCTGAAAAGATACGAATTCTGAAGAGGTACCGATACGGCTTCCGGACTACACAGGGCATGGGTGATCTCTGAGCTGCAAATGTTCAGCAGAATTCGGTTTTCACTTTGAGGAATATCCAAGTTATTTTGAAGTTGCTGAAAAGACACTTTTGTTTTAGATGGAATATAGTCTAGCATGCACATGTAAATAGCTGTATCGATTTTGCCCCTCTAAGGATGTGTAAAACCCCTCTGTTTGTACTATTAATAGGATTTGGATCCACTTCAAAAGTACAGGTAAGTGAGAAGTGATTGGAAGCGCATATACCACTGTCGACATGGTTCAAATTTAAGGGTCTGATGGAACCTAGCGTTAAAACTAAAACGGCCTCGTTGTAGTTAAATCACCGGCTATTAGGGTAATGCTATATTTGTCACAGGAATCGCGAATAACTTTCACGAGTTTAGAACAAAACGATGTGTATCTTCATTATCACCAATTCGTCTAATCATTATTTTGCTTTTAAATTTTTTAATTCCACTTGTGTTTGTTGTTGTAGGTATCATCTCTTTCAAGTTTTCTGCCAACGACTGAAAGACGATTCTCAAATGTGTCAAATTTGGCTCGAAGTCTAGTCAGTTCAAGCGGTGGCTCTGCTGCTTTTCAAGGGCTACATGCAGCCGGCTCTCTTGAGCTTGGGTACGAATATGTAGATCTTTTTTTTTAGCTTTTTTTTACGAGCTTTAATTTTGAAGAAACTACTACCTGCCAAATTATCCTCCTATTTCATATCCACAGTCAAAAAAGGAAAAATAGTTTATTTTTTTGTCAGAAATATTTAAGCAGTTGGGCTAAATTGATAGTAAATGCATAAAAGTAAACATCAAGGCATACAAACTATTAGTTGAACCCCTAAGTGAAAAGATTTATTAAATTCTGCTGAAATGTACAGGTATTATATGCATTGTTTCACTTGATTCACTTGCATCTAAATGGAATTTCTCATATTTATTTCAGTAACTCTGCCAGCAATGTGAGATATTTCTCAAGCATATTTCAGTAAATTTGTTTCAGCTATTTTAGCAGATTTATTTCACCCATTTCAGCTGATAAAAATAACTATTTTACTTTACCGGAAAGAGGGAGAAACGTAATCCAGATCACTGTAAAGGTCACATAAGTGTATTTTTATGGGAAAATGAAGTTTTTGTCACATACAAGGTTACATAAATGTATTTTCATGGAAGAATGACATTTTTGTTGCATGTAAGGTTACATAAGTGTACTTTCATGGAAAAATGTCGTTTTTGTGAAATATTGCAAGGTTTTTATGACACTTGGTATTAACCGCTGGTTAATTCGGAAAAAAATAGAAAAAATGAAGTATTTTTAACATATAAATGGGTGATGGGATCTTAAAGAAATTTGATCTTTGGAAGGATATCGCGTCTCAGAGCTCTTATTTTAAGTGTCGACCAGATCCGGTGACATTAAGGGGAGTTGGAGGGGGGAACCTAAAATCTTGGAAAACGCTTAGAGTGGAGGGATCGGGATGAAACTTGGTGGAAAAAATAAGCATAAGTCCTAGATACGTGATTGACATAACTGGAATGGATCTGATCTGTTTGGGGGAGTTGGGGGGGGGAGGGTTAGTTCTGAAAAATTAGAAAAAATGAGGTATTTTTAACTTACGAAGGAGTGATCGATCTTCATGAAATTTGAAGTTTGAAAGGATATCATGTCTCACAGCTCTTATTTTAAATTCCGACTGGATCCGGTGACATTGGGAGGAATTGAAGGGGAAGGGAACGTAAAATCTCGGAAAACGTTTAGAGTGGAGGGATCGGGACGAAAATTGGCGGGAAAAATAAGCACAAATCCTAGATACATAATTGACATAACCGGATCGGATCGGCTCTCTCTGAGGGAGTTGGGGGGGGGGTTAATTCTGAAAAATTAGAAAAAATGATGTATTTTTAACTTACGAAGGAGTGATCGAATCTTAATGAAATTTGATGTTTGGAAGGATATCGTGTCTCAGAGCTCTTATTTTAAATCTCGACTAGATCTGGTGACATTGGGGAGAGTTGGGGGGACCTAAAATCTTGGAAAACGCTTAGAGTGGAGGGATCAGGACGAAACTTGGCGGGAAAAAATATGCACAAGTCCTAGATACGTCATTGACATAACCGGAACGGGTCCGCTCTCTTTGTGGGAGTTGGGGGGGGAGAGGGTTAATTCTAAAAAATTAGAAAAAATGAGGTATTTTTAACGTACGAACGAGTGATTAGATCTTAATGAAATTTGATGTTTGGAAGGTTATTGTGTCTCAGAGCTGTTATTTTAAATACCTACTGGATCCGGTGAGATCTGGGGGGAGTTTGGGGGGGGACCTAAAATTTTGGAAAACGCTTAGAGTGGAGAGATCGGGATGAAACTTGGTGGTAAAAATAATCACAGGTCCTAGATACGTGATTGACATAATTGGAACGGATCCGCCCTATTGGGGGTAGTGTATTTTTAACTTACGAAGGAGTGATCGATCTTTATGAAATTTGAAGTTTGGAAGGATATCGTGTCTCAAAGCTCTTATTTTAAATCCTGACCGGAAAAAATAGGGAAAATGAGGTATTTATAACTTACGAACGGTGATCAGATCCTAAGGAAAAAATAGGGGAAATGAGGTATTTGTAACTTACGAACGGGTGATCAGATCCTAAGGAAATTTGATATCTAGAAGCATCTTGTGATGTAGAGTTCTTATTTTAAATTCTGACCAGATCCGGTGACATAGAAGGGAGTTGGAGGGGGGAACTGGAATTCTTGGAAAGCGTGAAAATAGAGGTATCTTACGAATGGGTGATCAGATCTTAATGAAATTTGATATATAGAAGAATCTTACGTCTCAGATGCTCCATGTTCAATTCGAATCGGATCCGCGTACACAGAGGGTTGGAGGGGAAAACAGAAATCTTAGAAACCGGAAATCTTGGAAAACGCTTGGAATGGAGAGATCGGGATGAAACTTGATGGGAAGAGTAAGCACAAGTTATAGATATGAGATTGACATAATTGGTACGGATCCGTTCTCTTTGGCGGAGCTGGGGGTTGTTAATTTGTAAAAATTAGAAACATTTATGTATTTTTAACTTAAGAACGGGTGACCGGATCTTAATGAAATTTGATATTCAGAAGGAACTCATGTCTCAAAGCTCTTATTTTAAATCCCGACCAGATCTGTTGACATTGGAGGGAGTTGGAGGGGGAAAACGCAAATTTTGGAAAACACTTATAAATGTCGTAGATATGTAATTGACGTAACCGGACTGGATCCGCTCTCTTTGGGGAAGTTAGGTGGTGGGGTTCAGTACTTTGACGAGTTTGGTGCTTCTGGACATGCTAGGAGGATGAAAATTGGTAGGCGTTTCAGGGAGCTCCGCAAATTGACTTGATAAAGTCGTTTTCCCCGATTCGACCATCCGGGGGGCTGAAGGGAGAGGAAAAATTGCGGTATTTTTAACTTACGAGTGGGTGCTCGGATCTTAATGAATTTTGATGTTTAGAAGGACCTCGTGACTTAGAGGTATTATTTTAAATCCTAACTGTCATTAAGCCTCTGATGTTCCTTTTAAAGCAATCTATTGATTCTTAGAATTTTGCTAGAGCTCATACCATATGAGCTCTTGGCTCTTGGCTCTTCCGACCTCGTCACAAGTTCCATGTGAGCTCTTATCTCTTATTAGATAGCAAATGCTTATTTTTAAGCATTTCTATACGGTACAAAAAAAGCCAATGAAAATGGAAATAAATGGAAAATGGCCGATTGGGACAAAGAGTTTCTTGGTTTGACTGCGAAGCCGACATTTTACTTGTATTCTGTTACTTTTCAGGAATTTTTAGCAAGTACAATGAAATTTCAATTGAATCTAAAAAATTTTACCCGATGAAAGTAATATTGGCTTTAATATTGGCAACCGTTGATCTGATCTGATCAAGGTTCTACTCGGGTGGTCAATGACATATTTATCAATCCAGTTTGAGATTCACGCTTCCCGTGAAAACCATGGAGGATTAGATCCTTATCATCTTCCACAATAAACTGGAGTTGGCTGACTAGGGGAAAAATAGGGCAAAACGAAAGTGTTGCGTGCTCCTACTACAACAAACTAGGCTCGTTCATAAAGACATTTTTACTCCTATTGGTTATTAATCTTTGGACTGTTTCACTTTTAGCATTGGCTGCCATAACATTTGCCCTAAGCGAGGAAGCCAAATTTTGCAAATAACAGTTCGTTTATCTACAATCAGTAACATTGACTCGACTACAATCAACAGCAACACTGACTCGACCACAATCAACAGCAACACTGACTCGACCACAATCAACAGCAACACTGACTCGACCACAATCAACAGCAACACTGACTTGACCACAATCAACAGCAACACTGACTCGACCACAATCAACAGTAACACTGACTCGACCACAATCAACAGCAACACTGAGTCGACCACAATCGATAGCAACACTGACCTCACTGACTCGGAAACGGATATTGCACATTCAAATCCTTTCACACCGTGGCTCACAACTAATAGTAGTTTCAAAGTGCCATTCCATAATTTAAGCTACTTAAAGTAAGAATGGGTCTATAATTAGTCAGCTAAAATAATCCACCAATCAGAAACAAGGTTTCTGATTGTAAATTAGATCTGATTTTAAGTAAATTAGTTTGGTAGAACTACATCTTAGCCAGTTTGAAACCATGGTACTCATGATAAATATTTGACTGTCTGCTATACTATTGAATAGAAACTCGGGAAGCAATAACGCAACTATCTGCAATATAGTTAAACAACCTTCTACAATATAATATAATCAGGTTCAATGCAAAGTCAAGATTTTTTTTTTTTATGTCTTTCTTTACTTTTGCCACCGTTTTCTTGGTTTCACTTTTTTGGGGTTTTTCTGGATTTTCTTCAGTTTTTTGCTGATCCACTATTTGTATGATTTTGTATTACGAAAAAAAGTATCATTGTAACGGGTAATTCAGAAAACGCTGTGTAACTTCATATGGTATTTAACTTGAAATTAGTATTGGATTTTTCAAACTACTGTAAAATCACTGGCGAGGGCTGTTAATATTTGATTTTTTCTGTGTTTTTAGGTACATATTGGAGGAATCTCCTTTAAGGCGTCCTAAAGGACGTAAACAGACAGTTAGACGAACACAAAGTGCTGTAGTAACATCACCTGGTATGGGGTCTTATGAGCCTCCCCCTTCACATATCGTCAGTTTAGATCCAATTGGTCGAAGTGATTTTCTGCGCCCTTCAAATGTTCGACATCAAACTAGCTCAATTATTAATACAATAAGTGAAAAAGCTGAAGGGGGAAGCTGCGTTGAAAAAAGCAGCGAGAAAGAAATACGAGAAGAGAATAGCAATGGAAGGAAAAGTATGGAAAGGACTCGTAAATCTCCTTCAACTTCGAGTAAAAGTCTTGACAAGCCTCTACAAGTGACATTTGCTTCTGATTTTACGGTTGTACCGATTAATATTGACATTGAATCAAACGGCTGTGATACTAACGTTCCTTCAACCTCAGGAAAAAACAAGGACCATGAAGGTCCTGACAAGTTAAAAATGGGTAATTTTATATTTGTCTATTTGATTATAATCATAATTGAACATGTTCAGTCCTCAAGGGACGTGATGGGAAAAATGGCTAACTTTCAGTGTCGTAATTTTTTAATTCCTCAGGAAAAGGAAGATTCTCACGACCAGATTCGGTTGAGGATTTTATAACAGACTTTCATTTTCCCTCTTCTTAGGTGTCTTTGAATTAAATAGTTTCTAGAATGATATTTTTTTCTTTGAACCTGAGAATATTGATTCATTAGAATAGGATTTAATCTCATTTTCGGCTAATACCTTAAATTAGGTATACTTTTTTTCAGACCACACTGCCTTTCTATGACGAACAAACAAATTTTCAAATGGGGATAAGTCCATTTACTCAGTAAGTGAAAACAGGTACAAATGTCTAAAAGCACATGTTTCCCGTCTAAATAAGTGGACTAATCCTCATTTGAACGTTTATTTGTTCGTCATAGATTTTTTTTACCTGTTTTCACTATCTAAATAAATGGACTTATCCCAATTTGAATGTTTATTTGTTAGGATTTGATCTCTAGGGAGTAGTACGCAAGATTGCGATGTAATACACTATAAGGACAAGAAACAGTCTTTCTTTTGCTTTAATTTGGTACCATCTATGTTCTTTTACTCCATGCATAGGTTGTGCTTATACGCAAATACATATGTTTTATAAGTATCCAAGGAAATCATTTCGAACTCATTTTGAAATGATTTTGTGATTCTCTCTCCCCCAAGTAAGTCTTGTTAGTAGAGATGATATCTGCCGACTTGGAGTAGGAGAAAGAACCAGTTTGGACCTTTTTCAAGACTTAAAGGCTCAGAAATTGATGAGGTTAGACCTAGTTCTTGCAGAAATGTCAATTAAAAACTAAAAAGTTTTAGAAAGAGATTTAACGTCCATTTGGGCATTATTTAGCCTTTTGTGTATTTGCATTGGTCTCTTTATTTGTAGTGGTTCTTTTCCTGTTTTTCAATTTGTTCTGTTTCTGCTCGTTAAAGATCTTCTTTGGTTGCTCTATTTTTATCCTGCCGCTCCGACTTTTTTCCATCTCTCTCTCTCCTTCTCCCTCTTTATTTTCATCTCCCTCTCTCTCCCTCCCTCTCTCTTTCTCTCAATCATACTCTCCCTCTATTCCGCTCTCTTGCTTACTCTCCCTTTCTCTTTGTCTCTCTCCAAATCTTACTTTTGGGGGTTTCTTTACTGTATCTAAAACTTTCAGGGGAACCACCACCTGTAGAGATCACTGTTCGTGAAGAAGGTCACGGTGATGATCATGAATCGAAGAGATGGAGTATGTCCAGCTTCATGGGTCTCAGCAGGCTATTTAGACAGGGTGATAGCTCTGAAGACCTGTCTTTTTCGTATCAAGGTTTGTCATGTTTATTACTCAATAACTTAGTGTCGGGAATAGCACCTGAAGAGTTTTTTCAATTCCCTAATAATCATTTTTATTTATTGATGGTAATTTAGCCTTAATGGATGATATTAATGTCTGCAACTAATCTAACTAGTGTCAGTTTTCACTGATTTCAGGTCTATTTTTGGAATTTGTCAGTCGGCCACATTTTGTGCTTAATCTTTTTTAACAGTTTTTCTTTGGTGAATCTCTATGCTAAATTTTAAAATATAGCCATAACTATTTTGGTGACCAGAGTTTTCGGAACAAGTCTTTTCCCTGTCCCCCGAAAATTTTCAGGCGAAATTTTAGGTTTTTAGAACAGATTTTCATTTATTCTATTCTGACTTCTTAATTTAGCCTCTGCAAAATTATTAATTACTAGCTGTTGGTGTGGCGCGAAGCGCCACACCAACACCTAGTTAGTGGGGGCACTTTGCCCACCAAGCCCCCCCCCCCTCGACGCGCGTAAGTCGCTACGCGCCATTGTAGTTACGCGCAATTGTAGTTGTGTCGCTGTGTCCCACCTGGGAATATATATATATATATATATATATATATATATATATATATATATATATATATATATATATATATATATATATATATATATATATACATACATTTAACTACGTAAAACTTGCCAATATAAAACATTCTTCGCTGTCACATTGTCTGTGCATATAAATAGATTGTCAGGTTTACCGACTCTTGAACATTCAACATATAATTGACCATGGAAAAACAATCCGTATTTAGATCTATACCGCATTTTTCTAATGATTGCCCTTGAGTTTTGTTGATGGTGATTGCTAATCGAATATTCCCTGTGTCCCCGTCGTCATTTATGTATCCCCCCTGTGCCCTTCCGGCGTCCCCGTTGTAGTTGTGTCCCTGTGTCCTGGTTGTCATTTATATTCCCTGTGTCACGGTCGTCATTTTTGTCCCGGTGTCTCGGTCTGTAATTTCTCTTTGAGTGTCCGGGTCGTCATTTATATACCCTGTGTCCCGATCGTCATTTGTGTCCCGGTGTCCCGGTCTTCAATTTCTCTTTGAGTGTCCCGGTCGTCGTTTATATTCCTTGTGTCCCGGTGTCACAGTCTGTAACGTTATAAAGTCTTCAATGGCTCTGGTGGTGCAGCCAGTTGAGGAAGTTTAACTTTTCCTGAGGCGCAACACATTCCCTTTGTTTCTCCATTATATTCCAAGGCCTTGCAATAGGGAAAAAATTTAGAAATAGTCCCTATTTGAACACATCTACTCAAGCTATAATCATCGACTGGGCTGTACCTGAATGCCAGGCGATAATTTTGACGTTGCTCTTGTGATTCCTCGGCACGCTTTCTTTTGGCATTATCTCTTTGAGCCGGAAGCCTGTTTTCACGTTGTTCTTGTGATTCCTCGGCACGCATTCTTTTGGCATTATCTCTTTGAGCCGCCAGCCTGTTTTCACCTTGTTCTTGTTACTCCTCGGCATGATTTTTTTCGGTAATTTCTCTTTGAGCCTCAAGCCTGTTTTCACGTTGTTCTTGTGATTCCTCGGCACGATTTTTTGGTAATTTCTCTTTGAGACGCAACCCTGTTTTCACGTTGTTTTTGTGATTCCTCGGCATGTTTTCTTTTCTTACTGTCTCTTTTAGCCGCAAGCCTTTTGGCATTAACTCTTTGAGCCGCTTCCTCGGCTGTTTCTTCTGCCATTATAGGATTTATACTAAAATTTCTCTTTGAATTAACTCTTTGAGCAGCTTCCTCGGCTGTTTCTTCTGCCGTTGTAGGATTTATACTGTAATTTCTCTTTGAATCGCCCCCTTATATACTTATAATGACGTCATATACAAAGCCTTATATACTTATAATGACGTCATATGTGGACAAACACACGAACATACAACTTATTTTTATACATAAAACTAGTTGGTGGGGGCGCTTCGACCCCCCCCCCCCCCAAGCTATGTATTTTACTATGTAGTTTAGCAGGGATTTCAACTTTTGCCGGAAGACACGGGCCGTAATATCATGTGTATGAACTGCTGATTGTCCTTGAAGTAAAAGCTGCTGTATCTCGTCCCAAGATTGATTACATGTAAATGTAATAAATAAATCTGGACGACCAGAGACGAACATACGCAATAGCATCTTGAGCATATTCATGCATATGACGGGGACTGACAGCATATGACGAAGGTAAAATCGTTAATCTTCCAACGTTAGTGGTATTACCATCATTTACAACTGCATCTTGCAAATGAATATATTGTTCAGACCGGAGCTTGGTCTGATTCAGACGGATAAATAGCAAACGTTCTGATTCAATCTTTGCATACACATCTACGATGTATTGGTGAAACAATTGTCGGCATTTTAAAATATAATTATCTTCATTGTGACGAATCAGTTGTCTATAGGAATAGTAATTCATTGCGCTGCATTTCTTATCCGTTTGTTTGTTAGTGGATTGATTTATCAATTTATTATTAAAGTGATAGCTTTCGGCTCCATCCCAAAAAATGATAGGATACTGTAGGGTATCGTAGCATCGATGAGTTTCAGCTATTCTTACCAACTGAGCGTTTCGCTTATTAAGAATAATATCTCGAGGTAAAAACTGATCACCGACCATAACGATTGCCGCTTCGTCGATAGTTGGAACATTGTATCTACGCACATGTTGGCCAGTAGGCGTTTTTTCAGCGGAAATATCAATTTTATGCGTATCAGTAGGCATCAAATCACGCTGTTCCTGTGATTCCTCGGCACGCTTTCTTTTTTACTTTTTCTATTAGCCGCAAGCCTTTTGGCATTAACTCTTTGAGCAGCTTCCTCGGCTGTTTTTTCTGCCATTGTAGGATTTATTCTAAAATTTCTCTTTCAATTAACTCTTTGAGCAGCTTCCTCGGCTGTTTCTTCTGTCATTGTAAGATTTATGCTAAAATATCTATTTGAATCGCCCTCTTATATACTTAAAATGAAGTCATATACAAAGCCTTTGACGTCATATACAAAGCCTTAGACGCCATATGCAAAGCTTTATATACTTATAATAACGTCATATGCGGACAAACACACAAACATACTTATAATTACGTTATATGTGGACAAACACACAAACATGAACAAACACACAAACATACAACTTATTTTTATATATATAGATATAGATCTTGTCTCCGGTGATTGCTTTTGGGAAAAATGAAAATTTCGTATTCGATTTGCTTATCTTGTATCTAACTGCGCCGTCTACTTTATTTAATAGAAACATAATTTTAGAAATAACAAAATGATTATAAACCCCGACATCTCTAGGTTCGTCAATTATCATGAAACCCAGAATTTACATCCAGAGCAACAGTTTCGAGGGACAGTCGTAGGTCTTCCTCCTTGTCCACCTTCAAACTAATTGCTGTGTTATCCGCAAACAATATTGGTAATTCTTCTTGTCTAGGCATGTAATTTAGAAGACCATTTATATATAAAAAAAGTATTCGCCCCAATACAAACCATTAAGGTACCCCTATATTTTCTAGCGAAAAAATACGAAATGATTCCTCAACACCATGGACTTTCATACTTCTTTCAGATAAATACGATTTCACTAAATCAAGAGATTTTCCACTAATTCCTATTTTTCAACTTAAAGAAGAATTGCATGGTCTATGGTATCAAACGCCTTTTTGTATGTAAAAAAAATATAGTTACCGCCTGATAATTATCATCCATAGGGTTGGATAAGAAATGATATAAAGTAGCTACTGCTTGCTCAGTTGACCTACCACTCAAGAAACCAACCACCCAAACCACTCAAGAAACCAACCACCCAAACCACTCAAGAAACCAACCACCCAAATCACTCAAGAAACCAACCACCCAAACCACTCAAGAAACCAACCACCCAAACCACTCAAGAAATCAACCACCTAAACCACTCAAGAAACCAAACTTATTGGGAGAAGAAAAAATATTTTTCATCGAAAATTAAGTAAACCTACTCTGCTATTTTTTTTAAAAAACCTTAGAAACAGGTGATAAAATTGTAATAGACCTATAATTGTTTGAATTGTCTTTGTCACGTTTTTAAATAAGGGTAAAACCTTAGCTTCTTTAAGATTGACTTGAGAAACCGCATTTCTTATGCAAGAATTAAAAATATAACAGTGACTGAGAAATTACAGCAGAAGTAAACAGAGAAGTCGCCATACCATTACATCCTGTCGAAAATCCATTTTGAAACTGCTAGCAGCTTTTTGGTACTCCAAGAATTTGAAAGGGTACATAAATATAGTCCTATCTACTTTATTTGTTAAATTTTTCTATGATCGTATGTTCCATTATACATTTGATCTCTCTCATCCTATATTTGAGCTCCTTTATCAATTGTAATGTGAGATGGAATTTTTCTTATTTTAATCTTAATTTTTTCATTTATTATTTTCCATGTTTTCCAAGGTAAATCACATTTACCGAAATTCATTTTGATTTTTATAGATCGCCATAGTTTTATGACGTTTTTGAATATTTCTTACTTTTATGCGTTAATATTTGGAAGTTTACTAAAAAAAAGGCAGGAAAAATTTGCGCCTACCCTTGAGATAATTTTGTGTCACAGTTAACCCCAACATTATGTCCCAGTTAGCTGTCCAAGATAACTTGGACAAAATTACTGACTCGAGAATTTTGCAAGTTTCAAAAAAAGAAATTTGCTAAAAAATGGTAAAAATTGCACGTGAAACTAGAATGCTCAGGTTGTCGGTTTGTCTTTAAGGTGTCTGGATAGCTTTATCAGGACTCAAGCTATACTACCCAAAAGAAGATTTTTTGTTCCAGGTACAGCTGGTCTCCGTTTCCCCCCTTTATCGAAAATCAGGCAACTTTTCTCAGGCTTGTAGCCTTTGATGGGTGATATTAAACTGAATTAAAATTATATATTTGGAATCAGCATAATAAGTAATAATCTAATTCTTTTTTATATCTTTTGGTATCCGTTATTATGTTTTTCAGAGATTCGGTCGTCGCTCCCTACTTACAGTTCCTTACCAAAAACTGTTTGAATATTTAGTTTCAAGGATTAGGACAAGGCCAATGGAAAGATAGCTTAATATTGGATACTGTTTAAAAATTAACAGTGGCATTCCACAATAAGGGATAATACCCTTGACCTGACCAATTACGTCATCTCTTTGTAACCAAGCCTGTCCAGGATCGTAAATTTCTCCAGTAAAGTCATCGCGTTTATTATTGTCGCCTTTTGTCAAAAATTTTGTAGTACCATTTTCCCTTTCATGGACACTTATAACCCTATGTACAATAGGAGAATCATTCCCTTTGATTTCGAAAGCTACTATTTCACCTACTCTTATTTGTTCTTCATGATTTGATAAGAAGAGTATATCACCACGATGGATAGTTGGCTCCATACTTCCAGTTGCAACAACACTAAATAGGCTTTTACAATTGGTGACTACCATCAATCCTTTATAGCTCATCAAGACAATTGACAATTCCATTAAAAGAACTATTGTTTTATTCAACATGTGTCTCACTTCCATGATTTAAATTCCTTCTCTTCCTTTTTAGTGCTCTTGTTTTTGATCCAATTATACTCAATAACAGATAAAAGACAAATGGGCTTACTTCTAGGAGATACATTTTAGAGCATGATCAAATGGGTAAATAATTGATATATTTCGAGAGACAAAAAAAAAGTGCACTTAGAAAAAAGGAAATAATAGGGTCGCACAAACATAATATATGCAATATCTGTTTTGCTGCTATACCGACAGCACGTCATAGAAACTAAAAGCGATACAACCACCCCTGGGGAAAAAAGGTGTATTTTTTCTCTCTTTAAATATATGTAGATGTGACGTCACTTGCATAATTTTTTTTTGACATGAATTCAATTCCTCTCTCCTGCTTATCCTTCACAGAACCAAAATATCTTCATTCCATTCAAGAGTGATTCAGAATTTCAGGCGTGGATTCATCGTCTCCCTCCTGTGAATCGTGAAAGATGCTAAAATAATGCGTCTTTTTCTAGGATGAATGTCATAAATTTCATTTAAATTAAGTAATTTTGACGTATATTTCATTCCCCCCTTCCTTTTTATCATTCACAGGCTGCCACACTTTGTACTAACACGTTCCTTCATTCCATTGAGGTTTTGCTTTGTCTTCCAACCAAAGATTTGGTGCTGCAGCTTTGGTTTGCAGATTTGGTACTTCATTCCTTCGAGGTTTTGCTTTGTTTTCCGACCAAAGATTTGGTACCGCACCACTTTCTTTTGAAATTCAATTTGATTGTTGTTATTTCTTATTCCACGCCTTTTCCCTTGTCTGTCCAAAGCAATTTGTCATCTTGCATAATTACATAAAGGATCGATATAGTTCATTATACTGTCTTTATATGTGAGCAATAATTGTGGACGTATGTATTTATAAATGTATTGTTTCTCGAAAACGGCTCCATATGTTTCGGGAAGATTTGCCCCCTGGGATATTCTGGCGTAAAAAACGTTCTAGACAGGTCAAAAATTTGAGAAAATTCGTTAAGAGCCTTAATTTTGGGAAGAAATACTTATGCGAGTGACGTCATTTTTATACACATCTCCACTTACATTAAAGAACTATTTATAGCCCATAGCAATTTATTATACAGAGTATTGGTATAGTTAATTAAAAACGGGGATTATGTAAGTTTCATTGGTACCATGGCTGTAGAGACAGCTGAAACCTATTAAAGAACAAACAATGGCATATATTGAACTTAGCTGCCAAATTCTCCGAGGTTTGTCTCTTAATATTTCAAATAAGAAAAAGCCATAGGTTTTTCCCTGTTTGTATTTTTTTTTTTTTTTTGAAAATCTGGGCTGTAGTGGCAGCTTGTTCTCAACGAGCACTTCTCATGGTAAAATTATACCATGTTCTATAAATCATATAGAACAAACTATAGCCCATTGAAAGTTATTATATAGAGGATCAGTATAGTTAATCTGGGTTGCAATGGTAGCTAGCAACCTAGTAAGAGACAATCACGTCCAATACTAAGAAATACAATGCTCCATCAAACAGTTCGTAGTAATGAACTGTAAGTAAGGAGCAGCCCGGGTCAATAGTAACCAAAACTGTAAAAAAAAGAAATTGTGATACCAATAGACACATCAATAGAATTTGATTTTTATGTTGATTTCAAATATGCAAGTTTCATCAAGTTTAGTCTTACCCATCAACAGTTTCGAGTCTGGAATAGTTTGCCTTTTTTCGAAAAAATGGGTAGCACCCCCTACAAGTCATAGAATCTTAATGAAAACGACACCATCAGAGCCGGCGCATGAGGAAACCCCTTATATAGCGGTTTCAAGCTCCTCTTGTCAAAAATGTGGAATTTTTGTTTTTTGCCAGGAGAAAGATCACGGATACGTGTTTATTTGTTTTTTCTTTTTCTTTTTTTTAGGAATGATATTATCGATCCAGTGATCCTAGAACATCGCGAGAGGGCTCATTTGAATAGAAATTAAAAGTTTTAGTGCCCTTTTAAGTGACCAAAAAATTGAAGGATAGCTAGACCCCTCCCACGCTCAGTTTTTTAAAAAGTCACCCGATCAAAATTTTTAGATTGTCATTTTGTTCAGCATAGTCGAAAATCTAACAGCTGTGTCTTTGAGGATGACTTAATCCCCCACAACTCCTGTGGGAAGGGCTGCAAGTTATGAACTTTGCCCATTGTTTACATGTAGTATTGGCTGTTAAGAAGTATACAGACGTTTTCGGGAGGGTTTCTTCCTGGTAGGGGAGGGGGGGTCTTGGGAGGGGATAAGATAGGAGGATCTTTCCAGGGAGGACGTTCTCATGGGGAAAGGGGCATCTTAATGAAGGGGTGCCGGATTTCACTGCATTATTTAAAAACGATCAAAAATTAAATATAAAAAACTAGTTTTTTCAACTAAAAATAAGGAGCAATATTAAAACTGAAAACGAACAGAAATTACTACCTATATGAGACGGTTCACCTCCTTGTCAATACCTCGCTCTTTAAGCTAAAGTTTTTTTAGTACTTCCAAAAGAGTTATCTATTTTAATTAAACGGCCTTTGTGATACAGGGGTCATTCTTGAAGAATTGGAACATAATTTGAACTTCGTAGATAACTTCGAAGACCACACTGCCTTTCCATGATGAAAGCAAAACAGTTCAAAATAGAGATGAAGCCTTTTTATTGACAGTGAACAGATATAAAATTTAACTGGATATTTCGAACACATATACAGTGTTCATCATCAGCAGTAAAACTTTTTTGAAAATCTATTACCTGTATGTGTTCGAAATATCCAGTTAAATTTTATATCTGCTCACTGTCAATAAAAAGGTTTCATCCCTATTTTGAACTGTTTTATTTTCGTAATTTGAACTTCAGCGTGAAGAGTGAGGTATTGACTAGCGGACGAACCCCCTCATACACGTAATAATTTCTTGTCGTTTTAAGTTTTAATGCTACTCCTTACTATCAGTTGAAAAACTTTTTTTTTTTTTTAATTTAATAACTCGTAAATGCAGTGTCAGATCAAAACAAGAAGTACACTAGTAGAACCACCTTTCGAGACGCCTATATAAGAAACTTACTAGAAAGTACTTACTTAAGAAAGTACACTAGTAGAACCACCTTTCGAGACGCCTATATAGGAAACTTACTGTCCCTTGGCTTGAATAACCAGTTTTTTTCAGTACTTCCAAAAGAGCTATCTATTTTAATTTATCGGCCTTTGTGATTCAGGGGTCATTCTTGAAGAACTGGAACATAATTTGAACTTCAGCGTGAAGAGTGAGGTATTGACTAGCGGACGAAGCCCCTCATATACGTAATAATTTCTGTTCGTTTTAAGTTTTAATGCTGCTCCTTACTATCAGTTGAAAAACTTTTTTTTTAATTGAATAACTCGTAAATGTAGTGTCAGATCAAAACAAGAAGTATACTAGTAGAACCACCTTTCGAGACGCCTATATAAGAAACTTACTGTCCCTTGGCTTGAATTACCAGGAAAATATATTGGCTTGAATCCGGGTTTTAGCGATAGCTAGCAACCTAGTTAGAGATGATCACATCCAATATCACAAAATGCAATAGCCCATAACTCCTAAAAATAGTGTCAGATCAAAAAAAGCATGCTATTAGAAACGTCTTGTTTAAAACCCCTATATAGGAAACTTACCGTCCCTTGGCTTGAAAAACAAGAAAATTTGCTTGAATTACGATATTCTGCATCAAAGGCATCTTTATACCGATATTTCTCCATAGCTAGCAGGGCACTGGAACATCATTGAACGCTGGTTAATGGCTCATTTGAAAGGAAATTGATTTATTTAAACCCTTTCGCAATTGGCAAAAAGATTACAAAAAATGGCTCATTATAAATGGAGATGTGTGTAAGTTCTATTAGATATAGCTGAAACGTTGTAAAGAACAAACCACGGCAAGTAGTAACTAGAAGTTCAGATAATACAAGCATCTTTCGAACAGTTATTTTACTGGGGTACAGTGCCATACTGAGGACTGCCTCTTACTTTTCCAACTAAGGAAAAACCATAGGATTTTTCCTGTTTGTAATTTGTGTTGCAGTGGTAGCTAGCAACCTAGTAAGAGACGATCACGTTCCATAGTAAAAATCTGGGTTGCAGTATTAACTAGGATTACATAAAAGACCACTATATAAATGGGGATTATGCAAGTCCCATGGGGATCAGGGTTATAGAGATAGTTAAAGTAAAGGACAAACTTTAGTCCGTAGTTTGTGAAATACTAAAATAAATCATCATGTTCATGAGGATGTAATACGCTTATATATTGACAAGCTACCATAATCATGGTTGCTGCAAACTAGTATAAGGTGAACTACAGCCCTTAGCAACCAAAAATTGAAAAAAACACGTTTCAATAAAACTTTTAGATGAGAAAAAATTGCCATCTAACATGGATTCAGGAATGGTAACTATTATTTCGTTTAACCTTAAAATTAAAAGTATATTGCAAAAACTTTTATGGTAATTTCAAAGAAAAGCCGGAAATCCCTCGAAAATGACGTTTCATCAAAGAACAAATAGGAAAATCGTACTAGTCTGAAGCACTTCCTAGAGTACTGGCCAGGATAAAAACAAAATCATGGCCAACGGTACTAAAGAAACAAGAATATATCCACAGTCACCTGTAATTACTCCTTGTGAAAATTGAAGAAGAAGATGATATCCAAGCAATACTGGATGTCATCAAAAGCTTTCACGAATTAAAATTAATTTGTATAATAAGACTTATCAAAAGGGATGTAGAGAAATACAGATGTGTTGAGTTCGAACTGGACGTTGTAGAGTGTTTGCCCAAAAGCTGCCACCACGAGAAAGAGCTTTTCATCTACGACTCTTCTTTTCCTACTGAAGGAAAGTTTCTTTGTGGAAGTAATACTTGAGGGTTTTGAAAGTTATTATTTAAAATGGCAAGAAATTAATATCTCTATTACACGACTACAGCTAAAAGAAATAGTGAAGTTTGATAGTTTACATATTTCTTTGAAAATCAGACCGTAATTGAATAAATATTGGATAGTTATAAAAAAAAATCCAAATTACCATCTGGGCATGCTTTTGCGAAAGACTATGTCCTCTTTATTAAACTTTTGTTGCCACAGAGTGAGTTAAACTCGAAATCTTCAACACCGAAAGAGAGGCTTTCTCCACTCTACTGTGGCAACTTCTAATATGAATGTACCATTCAGTTTGTGGTGTCTAAAACGTCATAATAATGTGCGAACATTTTGTAGTTATAGCACTGGACGTGATTCACGAATGGTAACTATTTTTGTCGTTAACCTTAATTATATAAAGGATCTGTATAGCTCAATTAAAATGTGAACATCAATATGATAGTTATTAAAATTTGTGGAAACTAGGAAAGAAGAAACCAAAGAATATAATAACTAAAAGTTAACATAATAAAAGCATCTTTTAAAATTTTTGAGTTCCTTTAAAATAAGCCATTAAATAGTTCCCTATGATGTTCCAGTGCCCCGCTAACTGTGGAAAAAAAAAACGGAAATAAAAAAAGATGCTGTCGATACAGATTATCATGGTTGAAGCCACTTTTCCTGTTTTTCCAGGCAATAGAATGTCCTTGTTGTGTAAGCCAAGGGACGGTAAGTCCTATATAGGGGTATTAGACAAGGCGAAAACTTCATTTTTGGACTTTTTCTGTGAAATATAATTCAAAAGACATTATGGTTAAAGCGTGGATTTAACAGAAAAGGAAAACACTAAGAAAATGCATTTAATATTTTCCAACGGTTAATGATGACCTGTCTGTACGAATATATTTTTTGTTAGGAATTAAAGATACGGTGAAAATTTTTTTTTAACTTCAAAGCTGTGGCGAATGTTACAACCTTGCAAAACTGCGCCAAAAGCTTCAAAACTATGGTTAATGCTGCAACCATAATTTGTCAGTAAGTTTTACGCACCCTAGTAAAGAACGAGCTCTAGCCTATATTAACCGAAAATAAAAAAAAATTCCTTTGTGAAATACACTGTCGAGTCAGGAAGAATGCTCATTTGAAGCTTATTCAGACGTGGGAACTATTATTTCGCTTGATCGTAGTAATAAAAGTTTGTTACGAAAAAAAATTTATGGGGAAGTCCAAATAATAATCTGAGATTCTACAAAAATGGTGTTGGATTGAAATGAATTAAATGAAAAAAAACTAGTTTTTTTAACTGAAAGTAAGGAGCGACATTAAAACTTAAAACGAACAGAAATTACTCCGTATATGAAACGGGTTTTCCCCTCCGCAATCCCTCGCTCTTTACGCTAAAGTTTGACTCTTTGCCACAATTCTAATTTTTAAAACAATTAAAAACTTTAGCGTAAAGAGTGAGGGATTGCGGAGGGGAAAAACCGTTTACTATCGAGCCGGGTCGCTCCTTACTACAGTTCGCTACCACGAACTGTTTGAAACTGTAACTTTCGAATAGCCATAGCTAAAAATAAAAACAGCAGAGATAAAAAAAAAAGGAGAGACATCAATGCTACCAATGTAAAAAGTAATCATACTTGTTTTTTGAGTAATCATACTGTAATTTTTGAGAATGGGGTTTTTGGCCATGGTAATTCCAATGATATAGTTTTATTCTGGCCAACACCATTTTTTAGGGTTCTCAGATAATTTTTGGAAATTTCTTTAAATATATTTTCAAAATAACATGTTGCATATAAGACTATTTTAGATAATAGTTACCATTCCTGAATCAGCTAGAGATGACAATTTTTCTCACCAACCATTTTTTTTATGAGTTTTCAATTTTTGGTTACTATGGGCCATGGTTCGTCTTTTACTAGATTGCAGCTGTTGCTGCATCCATGATATATTTTGTTCAGTTTATTCGTCCATTATCCTTTCCAGTCGTCTTAAGTTCAGGTCGCTTGAGTGCCAATGTTTTTTTTTGTAGAAAGATTGTTTTGTGTGTGTATGTTGTTTTTTTTTGGGGGGGGGGAGTGGGAGATCTAAAACAAAATTACTAGAATATAAACTAAGGTAATGTACCCGTCGTTGACAGGCTACCATTTCAAATGTGCTTTCTTATGGATGCTTTTCTATATTCGCTGGGGGCATCTGCTTAGTGGTGAAGAGAATTAGAGCTTAACTCTGTGGCTGCTGAGGATCGTTTTCAGAGAATTATGATGATGATAATTAGAGGCTGATATCGTTTAGGTAGATTTTTTTTTTAATCTCCATTAAGTAGGCCTATACTTGACGATGGCATATATTTCTTGAATTTTAGAAGACTAAATTAAATTATCTTTATTTAAAGTCATAAACATGTATTAGGCGCTGGTAACTGGTACATTAACTTATATGAAAGATTTGTGCTGACAGAGAAGAAGAATTCAAAACCAAATACAGACTGAGGACTTTTCAGTCTTCTGTTTTGTAGTTGTTGTTTTTTTTTTTTTTTGTAGCCATCCCGACAGCCAATAGTACGGAACAATCAAATGAAGTATGGCATTCGCTGTCAGAAGACTCTGAACTCGATGAAGATCCTAAAAGTCCCTTATTAATTGCACCTCAAGCAGAATTTCGTCCAAATTCTGAGCATGGAGGATGTCGATCAGAACTAGAGAAGTTAATAATTGACATTTTATCGCGAGATTCAATTGAAGGTTGTGAAAAAGAATTAGAAAAGCTGAGAGACACTCTAAGTAAGTTGTGTATTGTTTTTTTGATGTTTTTTCAATCTTTGCGCTTCTTCTATCCGCCATTTTTGGCCCTGGGTAATACAATTGGTGCCATGTGATGATAATTGCAAAAATGAGATTGACAGCCAGCAGCTAGAAATATACTAGCTGAATTTACACGCTACTTTATTCAACTATATGCTAGATCAACCGTTTAATTCACCTGTAATTACTCCTTGTGAAAGTTGAAGAAGAAGATAATCCAAGTGATATTGGATGTCATCAAAAGCTTTAACGAATTAAAATTAATTTGTATAAAAAGACGTATCAAAAGGGATTTAGAGAAATACAGATGTGTTGAGTTCAAACTGGACGTTTTAGAGTGCTTGCCACAAAGCTGGCACCACGAGAAAGAGCTTTTCATCTACGACTCTTCTTTTCCTACTGAAGGAAAGTTTCTATGTGGAAGTAATGCTTGGGGGTTTCGAAAATTATTATCTAAAATGGCAAGAAATTAATATTTCTCTTACGTGACTACAGCTAAAAGAAATAGTAAAGTTTTATAGTTTGAATATCTTTTTGAAAATTAAAGGACCATAATTGAAAAAATATGGGATAGTTATAAAGAATTTTGTTTCAAAACACCATCTGGGCATGGTAACCATGCCTGTAATTATGAACAAAAGATGAACACAAGACGAACTCTAGATTAATCCGTTTATTCCAGTGTTGGATAGGATTATCGATATATTTAGGCGCTTCCTCTTATTTGAAATGTATTGACTATTTCTTGCTAGAGGAAACAGTCGAAAAGGGTACCTTTGTATTTTGTGCTTAATATTTACATAATATTACAGTTCCATAATGTTTTCTTTTCTTTCTTCTGTAAGGCACTGAACTGAGATTAAACTAATTGCAAAGACTATAAACTGCAAACGCATTTATAAGTAAAGTTTTTTACGCTATTGAAATTTGCAAATTTGGAAACAATACATCTTCTGAATCATTGAATTTTCCTTCTCCTTTCTTCAATCACAACTCTTTCAAAAGTAAAAGAGATGGGCATTACATTGAAATTTTTCCATGTTTTCAAGCAATTAAAAATGTCTCTCTTGTTCAAGCGGATGGACTTTAAACCTGGGAGTTATTTATCCTTTTTTTTTCTTTTTTTTTTGTCTGTAACTAGTTTCTCATAATATAAGTCTTTAGGAATGAAACATAATGCAATATGGCTCTGTGTTGTTAGCTGAACTGTAACCTAGACTTGGCAACGTTGTATGCGGTTAGTTTTTTGTATTAGTCAGTTGGTCTTTGCATTTTAAAAAACTATCCTCTCTCTTAAGTGTGCTACTATTTAGCAGTTTCTCATTAGAAATTGAACTATATCCGAGCCCTATCGATTATTCCTTTTCTTTTTTTTTTAAAAAATATATAGACATTTATATTGTTTTTTTTTATCCAAAATGAATACACAGAAATTCTTGAATACTTGAAAATACAGAAATACTTGGCAAATTGTGCTCAGAATACAAATACGTTTGTACTTAAAACAGATTTGTACTTAAAATTTTATAAGTTTTAGTTAAAAGTTGTATTTTTACTATGCTAAGACACCTTCCTTATATATGAATGTTTTCTTAGACAAGAAGCCTCCTTGCTTCTTATTAGTAGTAACAAAAATTAGCCAAAGGTTTTTTGAGTCTTTTTTTTTAAGAATTAATTAAAAATAATGTAAGAAAATTTCCCACAAAAATTTTTTCAAAGAAAGGTAGAGAACTACATTAAACAAAAGATGAATACAAATAAAATCAATAATTTTTCCAACGTAAAACCATCATAGATCACAAGTAATAAAGAAATGAAGCCCATAACGAACAAAAAGTACAATTAAAATCTACAAGGTTCCAGGTTCAAGGTTTTATTATCAATACCATGTTTACTCAATATGTTAAATTCCCGACAGAGAGAGAATTTGACAGAGTCGGGAACAAAAACACTTAACAGACATTTAAATTAATTGTACCTCTACTAATATTCCAGTTATATAAATTTAAACCAAAATCTTTAATTTTTATTTCAAACTACCCTCAAAAATAAAATACAAAACAATTGGTAACTCACCTTTCCAGACTCCTCAACCAAAAAAAAAAAAAAAAATCCAAATTTTATTTAGTTATTCAACTCATCAACAGGGGAAAAGGTACCAAATCTCCCCAAACACGCCATAAAAAAAGAGGCGTACAGATGTATGTAAACTCTTCAGATGCACATTACTGAAAACAAAATACATTTGAATTTTTAGCTTGAATTTATGCATTTTCCTCTCCCATAAAAATTATGTCATGAAACATAACGTTAACGGAACGCTTTTTTTATTATTGTCGTTTATAAGATTTTTTTTTTTACTCTCTATGTATTAAATTTAGGACAATGAGGCTTAGTGAAATCAGGCTTCAAATAAATAACTTAAATCTTCGTGTTTATGCAGTGACTAAACTGCATTTATGCACTGGGACTTTTTTAGATAGATGTTTCAAGGAGTTTCTTTTTCAAGAAAATTTTCAGGATACATGACTTGACCGTTTCCGCTTAACAATGTCTACAGTCTATTGTCACAACGGCAATCGGGAAGCAAACTCAAATATAGTCAAAATATAAAAAAAGGATTTAGATCCTCCTGAGCCATTGTTGGCGCATAGGGCGTCGAGTCGACGTTTCAGTTGTTGAGTAAAGATATAAAGCTATTTAAACTCTGCATCTCCTTTAAGCTACTCACAAAATGTTCTTGGTAGACTATACTGTATACTGCTGATACTAACAACTTGCTGCTGCCTAAGCCGCCTGAGGCCAACACAACTGTGCACACTCCTCCTGCATCTTAATCTATTAAAAGGCTTTTTCTTAAAAACCTCCCAGAAAGCTACCGTATCACTTAAATCTTTCCTTGAGACCTCCTATCACCCCAACCGGAGAGCACCTGCTTTTCATTTGGCCCTTGACAGTTGGCCGGAAAGGGCAATCTTTCATCTTTTATCCCCAGAAACTGCCCTAGTCATTTCAACCTTTTCCTTATTATAGCCCTAGAAAGCGGGGTTGAACCACACTTTTCGTATAGGCTACTATTTGAGATACGGTTAGTCAGTTGGGTACCTAATACATTCTGTTGGCAATTTCTCTGGAAAACATCTAGCAAATCTTCCCTCCTTTTTCGGAGTACCCCTTGCTTCAAAATCATACTTGACCACTCTCATCACTGTAGCTTCTAATATTCTAACTTCGGTTTGCAGACTTATCTTCCTATATTTCCAAACTTTTCAAGCATGGGAAAAATACCCTTGGCCATGGCTATTCTACTTTTAACATCTTCACTATACCATATCTTTTCTAAAATTTAGACGTTTGAAAATCCGGCAAAAACGTTTACAAAACATGAATATATATTATTGTTCCAGGATTATTATTAGTGGTTGTTATATTTATATAAAGATGAACATAAAATGAGCTGATGCATTAGGTACTGACGAGGCTGCTATAACAAACCATTGGTTTAATAAGTGTCAAGTACAACATTGCTGAGAAAACAGTCGAATCCGTTGATTGATTGTTTAAAGAAAAGAAATCAAAATAAAGTAGCCACCAGTCTGTGTTTTCCCAGTTAAAGCTAGGACCGGTGTATCAATTAGTGATAAAAATAGTTTTAAAGAGACATTTTCAAAACATGTTGAGAATGTGAACATTACAGAACGTTTGAATCGTTTTTTGACATTTTTTTAGACTTTTGGTTCAATTTGAGGCTACCCAAGAAGTTTTCGGCTCCGTGAATTTGAAGTCTTGAGGTCTTCCATGTCTAAATTTGTGTTACTTATTAGTTAGGGTTAGTGATAAAAAGCATTCAAAAACTTTCGAAGAAGGGAATGTGAACATTGCAGAACGTTTGAATCGTTTTTTGACATTTTTAAGACTTTTGGCTCAATTTTAGGCTTTCCAATAAGTTTTTGCTACGTGAATTTGAGGTCTTAAGGTCTTCCAGGTCTAAATTTGTGTTACTCATTAGGTAAGATTAGGTATAAAAAAAACATTCAAAAATAGAAGAAGAGTAAACATATTTTGGCTTTTTCCGCAGAATTTGTATTTACAATAATAACATATTTAAACCCTCTTTACATACATAAAATGCACATAGAGGAGTACAAATATACAGCAAAATAAAATAAAATGGAAACAATAAACAAGACAAACTCACAAAAGAAAAAAACAGCATCTCAACTACTTTCATACTACAAATAAGGCCTAGCCGAAGTCCAAGCATTTTAATCTCTTGTCAGCTCTTTTTCAGAGGCGGCAACTCGGTCAAAGACAAAGGTGTCAGTTTTCTTTGTCGCTTCAACTAAACAAACATGAGAAGGTTGTACTTAAGGGTTTCTTACTCAAAATTACGATTAGGTGCAAGTTATCCTTAGCAACTCTGCTTGTAATTATTTATGCAAAATTATTTTTGTGTATATATTATATATATATATATATATATATATATATATATATATATATATATATATATATATATATATATATATATATTTATTTATTTATTTATTTATTAACCGGCAGTTTGGTGTCTGCACGCTACTTATTCTCCAGACTGTTTAAACCGGTTACAACTATCTAATATTTCATTGAATCGCTCCTGAATAATTCGAGTGGTTAGGCCTTTAGTCTAATTTATACATTCTCACGCGCTCCGATTACAGCTGCATTCAGTCTTTTGAGGGGGATTTGGACTTCAGAACCCAAATAAGTAAAGTATTTCACGGGACTGCAGCCAGCAAGTATATATTATAGAAATAAGTTTCTGATTGTTGAATATAATATTTTTGCTTTATTTTTTTATACCCCACAACAACAGTGTCAAGTGTAGCAATCTAGAATGCAAACCCGAAACAGGTTTTATAATTATTTTGGAATTATAAAAAGAATTGTTGGCTTTAAGGTTTGATTAGATCAAAATATTCAACAGATTTTTTTCTATCTGTTAAAATAAAACCCCCCAAAATCACTAATTCAGCAAAGTCAGGCAAACTCCAAATGTTTAACATGGGAGCTATAGGAAGATTCCTTGAGAGCCCGTCCTGCCTTAAGCTAGTCAATTAAGTGGAAAGTCGACAGTATTTTCTCGATGCTTGTGGAACCTATCCACAGGCTTGTCCATTTTTGAGGAAATATCGAAAACGCCATATCTACCCGTTGATATGGCGTATCCATGGGTAGATATTTGAGTAGATTACATTTACTCGAAATGTACCGGTTGCGAGTCCAGAGCCGCAATTGCAGAAGATATTTTCAAAAACGGAAAAATAAAAGATCTAATTTTCTTCCTCTCAGATATTGTGAAAAACCTCTCAAAGGGACCAAGAAAAAGACATGTAGTGCAAAAACAAACGGTGTTAAGTCTGCCCCGGATTATTTTGTGCAACTGGCCTTTAACTTGAGCAAGCGATTCATTGAGCATTGCGATTTTCTAAGCTTTTCTTTTTAAGTCGAGATAGCGAGTTTTTTTTTTTTTATTATTTTTAACATTTGATCCAAATGGTAGACCTAAATAATTCATAGAGGACGATATAGAAATAGTTTCTGGGCCAACATTGATAGTAACGGAAGGTTGTTGAGACGAATTGTAGACAAGAAGCTCAGTTTTAGAGGGGACGAATTGAAACCCAATCTATTTATGTTTTTTTTGTTTTGTTTTTGTTTTGTTTTTTTTTTTGGTGAAACTGAAGTCTCAAAGATTTGCAAAGCTGATATGCATTCTGAGGAGGTGCAAACACATAGTAAAGTACCCTTAAAAGCCCATTCAAAACTGAAGTATCTATTTTTTTTTTACTTTGAGATAAAATTCGTGCCTTTAAATCTTAGGACGTCCATGGTTTTGGATTTTTGTGAAGTTTACTGTGTTATTCTCCAGATTTTTCTTGATTATTCTGGTGCAAAAATCACTTCTGTTGCACTTTGTTCTTGGCCTGACTTCTTTTTTTTATGATTATGTTGAATAATTCGTCGCTTCATTGTCATCCTTTAGCCAAATTTCATTTCTTATCTTAGGTGTAAATCACGGATATCCATAAATACTTCATAGTTTTTCAACTTTGTATTTGTTGGTTTCGCCGTCGAATGACGAAACTCTTAAGTTTTATTTTTCTTTCAGACAAAAGTCAGATTATATGTTTAAAAAGTCGTTCAAACGAGTCAGATGTGGCTGGTCCATCCTCAACAGGGGATTCTAGTTCAAATCTATATCCCTGGTCGCCAACAAGGAGCAATGCAAAGGTACCACAATCGCAAGAGGATTATTCAGTAATTCTTAGGTCCAGAACACCAACACCACGTCCCTTCAGGAGTCGTCCACGACATATCAGCGAGTATGTACATTTTTATAATTTTTTTGTGAGAAAAGGGAAGCGAGTATGTACATTTTTATAATTTTTTTATGAGAAAAGGGAAGCGAGTATGTACATTTTTATAATTTTTTTGTGAGAAAAGGGAAGCGAGTATGTACATTTTTATAAATTTTTTTGTGAGAAAAGGGAAGCGAGTATGCACATTTTTATAATTTTTTGTGAGAAAAGGGAAGCGAGTATGTACACTTTTATAATTTTTTTGTGAGAAAAGGGAAGCGAGTATGTACATTTTTATAATTTTTTTGTGAGAAAAGGGAATCGAGTATGTACATTTTTATAATTTTTTTGTGAGAAAAGGGAAGATGGAATTTGATCGTTTATTTAGCTGTTTTTAATGTCTCACGGTAAGAACCAAGTAGTCAAAGACCTTAGAATGTTCATTATGCAGTTTGGATATTGATTTACGATCACAAGTTTCAGTTTTGGGGAAAGCCAAGTATCTCAGATGAGAAAATGGTATTGAATGATCGATTTCCATATATATATTTTATTGATAATCAGAAGATCAATGCAGAGATATAGCCCCAAATTATTTGTTTTCTAGTGATACTCTCCTCTTCATCAGATAATTTTATTTCTTTGTTTGGTCATCTATCAGGACTTCTAACTTTATGTTAAAAAGTTTCTGACTTTTATGTTCGAGGTTTCTTTATTTTTGTTCGTTTTAGGTCTCAAAATTTTTCTTTACTTTTCTTCAGATTTTTTTTTTATTAGTTGATTTCGTTTCTCAATTAACACAATTTTGCCGCGTCTTAATTGTAGGAATATTCGCTAATTTTTTAGCTTTTCTCCTTAGACTTTGATGAAATTTTTGGCAAAAATTCGAAAATTGAAGTTTAGTTTTCAATCAGTGATAGTTTTGTGTCATAATCTTTTTATAGTCTTTCTTAAAAATTAAGAGTAGATGAGAAGGAGGAATTTCTTTCACATAGATTGACAATCTACATTATTTTCTAATCCTATCTCAAAGACACCCTTAAATACAGAAATTCTAATTCTATCATTTTGTTTAGATAATCTTATCACTTTCTGTTTCGTCAAAGCAATGGAATAAACAGATTAAAAAAAAAGAACAGAACAGAACAGAAACAGGTCTGTCAAAAAAGGTGACTTTTTTCTACTTTCTGTTCTTATCAGCAATTCTAACTTTCCAGTGGTTCGCCTCACACTCGGTTGTTAAATAGTGGTTTGAATACGTCTATAGTTTATTAGACTTTAGGCCAGGTATAGAAAAAATTCCAAGGATTCCAGCTGCAGAATTTGACAGAATTTCAAAAGCTACCAAATCTGCCAGAAAATTTCAAAATCTGACAATAAATTTAACCAAGCCATGGAAACTGCAAATAGTATTGCTACTATGCTACCCCCCTTTTCCCACGACGGCTTTGGGCATTTGCTATCGTTCTTCTGAATTACCTGAAATTACCTGAATTATTTGAAATTACTCCTTACCTTGCCTATCGTTCCCTATCTCCTTATCTAAAATTACCTTGCTTACCTGAATTACCTGAAATTATTCCTTACCATACCTATCGTTCTCAATCTCCTAACCTGAAATTACCTTACTTACCTGAAATTACCTGAATTACCTGAAATTACTCCTTACCCTACATATCGATTTCTATCTCCTTACCTGAAATTTTTTCTCCGTGCTTGTCAGAATCAGAATATGCTTACTTTTAATGAATTCTCACTTAATCCTTTCTAAAACTTTACAATGTCGTATGCAGAAGACCGTAGTATCTTGACAGACTCATACCTAGTGGCTTAATAATAATAACAATATTATTTTGTATTAAAAACTCGAGGGCCAGATACAAAACCCGTGACTACAAACTTTTAACTACAACCCCATTAAAATCGATACCACACACTAATGCACTTCTATTTTGACGTTTACGTCTTATCTCTATCGTCATCAGCGTAATATTCCCCATAATTTTAATGGCGTTTTTGACACCACAACGACTCCAAAAACAATCGTTTAATCTGAGATAGTTCGTGGCACTTCAGAAGAAAATCTCCCAATCCTTCCGCATGCCTATTGGTAGGCTTTTCAAAAAATTAGTGTTTAAAAGTTTGAAAGAATAGCACATTTGGACTTTGTTCGATAACTTGACTTTTTTTAGTTCTAAATATGTAGAAAGAATAAAACACAGTTAAATTTATAGATTTGTCTTTAAAGAAAGGGAGAGTGAGAGAAAGAAGAAATAGAGAAAAGAGTGAAAAATTCAAAAAGATAAATGCAAAAAACACATGATGGAGAACACATCAGTACATATTTCTAAACAATCAGTTTAGTTTTTCTTGCTTAATATACAATTCATTCTATCAATTTTGGTTAGTTTAAAATTTATCCTTTTAAACAAATCTATCTATAGAACAAACCTATTCTTCTCAACTGCTAGTTGAATATGTACGTTTGAAAACTGATTTTAAAGGAACAGAGATTTTTAGGATGTGTTGCACTATAAAAAAAAAGAATTCAATTAGCCGTCCAAAATTTTTTTGATATCTGAAATTTCCTAGAATTTTGAGTACAATTTTTGGCACTCAAAAATCTTTTTTAGTCGGAAAAGCCAGATCTGATCCAAAATTTTGTATGAGGAAATTAAAGAATTTAATCTCGATAGACACGTCACGTAACTTTCCAAGTAAGCTCAAGTCCAAACTTGACTTAGAATGAACTAAATTTTGGGTGCAATTTTTTGTGCTCAAAAATCCTTTTCTAGTCGAGAAAGCCAGATCTAATCCCAAATCCTGTATGAGGAAAATAAAGAGTTGAATCTCGATAGATACGTAACGTACCTTTCCAAATAAGCTCAAGTCCAGACGTGACTGAGAATGAACACAAATTTTGGCGGAATTTTTTGTACTCAAAAATCCTCACCTAGTCGGAAAAGCCAGATCTCATCCCACATCCTGTATGAGGAAAATAAAGAGTTGAATCTCGATAGACTCCAATATGTAACGTTCCAAGTAAGCCCAAGTCCAGACGCGGCTGAGAATGAATTAAATTTTTGGTAAAAATAGGTCTATCAACCTATCGAAGCAGTTACTTAGCTTAAAGAAAAGATTATTGTTCTCAACTTTTTAGCTAGTGGTATTCCCTTGTTAGTTTCACATTTATTTACACCGCTTCTTTATCGTAACAAACGTTTGAATTTAACTAAACAAGACCAAATGATAAATATGTCTTTCTAAAAGTTTCCTTAGACAGTTTCTGTGAGAAACATACTACCCAGATTTTTAGTTTTCCAAACGGCCCATGGCTCGAACCATATTTAGCATAACTTAACGTAGATGTTTCATTTGAGCTCGATTATGCTCGCATGTTTTTGTCTCTGCGGGAAGAGAAAAGATTTAAAAAATCATTGCTAATCAATTTCTAAAAACTATAAAATAAATAAAAATTATAGAATTAAAAACGAAAAATAGATAAAAACATTATAAACAACGATTTACTAATGTGAAGATTAACTTTGGGATACAGTTTTCCAATCTGTCATTATTTGTGGATCATACATACATCAATATCACCTTTTTGATAATTGATTTTAGGTGCGTCCAGAGCAAGATCGAGTTTTTCCTGTCTGATATAGTTTTTTCCATCTATTTTCTTGGATTCACATGATCTTGTCTGCTGGGGCATAATGCTCTCTGTTGGGGCATGATATTGTTTTTGTGTATTTTTAATTTGAATTAATAAATATTGATTGATTGTCTGTTTTTCGAGATTTTATATGGGATCTCAGGGTTAGGAAGAGGAGTTATAGATCTGTCCTCCTAATAGGAGTTGATGATTTTAAGTTGATGCTTCTGATTTCGCTAAGATTTAAAATTTTGCTATTTTATGCTGTATTGGCCCATATATCAACCAATCTCCATCCTCTCCCAAAAGAACCTGTCCACACGTAGGATTAACAGTTGTAGATCTATCCTCCTCATAGGAGTTGATTACTTTAAGCTGATACTTCTGATTTCGCTAAGATTTAAATTTTGCTATTTTATGCTATCTTTGTCCATATATCAACCAATCTCCATTGTCTCCCAAAAGAACCTGTCCAAACGCCAGATTACTATAGATTTTTTGCTTGTTTTTTTACATGATAATTTTGTCCTTAATTTGTGTGTATCAGTGCTAGAAATGGAGCCGAAAATAGGTTATTTGGTACGGCCTCTATAAATAGCAGTTATAAAATGAATGCACAATATATTCATAGCTCTGTTTGCAGTTGAATGTTAGAATTTATCCTGTGAAAATGGAAGCACTTCAGAAAATTTAACCTGGGAAGATAGAAGCACAGTTCATAAAATTCATCCTGGGAAGACCATTACAGTTCATAACTGATTGTTGAATACATTCCCATTCGTCTTTCGTTCCACATAATCAACATCATTTATTAAAAAAGTCAATTGCACACCCGTCCCCGGATTTTTTTTTTCAAGCTAATTTTTGTTTTTGCTGTTATTTTTTTCTTTACTTTTAAATACGGAATCAGCTCACTTGGGCTTGTAATGGTTATTTTTTATAGATAAATACATTATCCATCTTATTCATTTATCAGGAATTAAGAAGTACTGCGAAAGGTAGAGCACTGCCCCTAAAACATGCCCCTTTCATGCCCCAAAGGAACATCAATAATCCTGGTTGAAAACCTTTGCCATAGGAAATGAATGTTTTTTTTTAGTAGGATTCCACCCTCTTGCTAGACAAATGAAAGGAAAGTTTTTTTTTTTATTGGTAAAAGGGAGTCTCCTCAGATATTTCACTTTGAACAAAATTTTCAGAATCCACTCACGGTTTCTAAGTGCTTAAACATGACGATATGTGCACATCAAGATTTAATTTAGCTGTAGTGCCCTCTTTTTTTGTTGCTTAAATTTGTACCTCGAATCATCAGATAACGCCATTCTTTATTCACAGCCAAGGTGAGTCGAGCACCCATGAAGAGAGTCCTGAAAACTCTAGCCAGTCAGCTCTTCCTTGGAATGTATACAACATTGAATCAAAATCAGGATCGGACCAGTTGACTCAAATTGGTCCTTTACCCTTACCACCTCTTGGACGTCCATGGGTAGTGGGTAACCTCAATGACGGTACAACAGTGTCACAAATATTCTCAAATCTAAGATCCGAACGCACATTTACATCCCCTGGAAATAGCTCACTTAGTTTTGGAAGTGCTAGTGTTCTTCTTACCGATAATCCAAGTGTCCGATTTGTTAGAAATAGAATAAGGACTTATGGACCACGCAGTAGAGGACGAGATCATTTAGCACCAGCAAATGATGGAATTTTACCTAGTGCTTCACCAGATTATTTCCACCCTCTAACGCTTCACGCCATGCTTAATTCACTACCTGCAGCTATTGCGTCTCATGAGGAACACGATAAGATAGAGGAGGTAACTGTCCCCAAAGTAAAACGATATTATAAACTTAAGATGTTGAAAAGATATTTGAAGATTCGGTATGACCGCCTTCAGCTACTCTCACTTTTAGATCGGAACTGGAGTGTGATAGAACTTCTAGTTTCAGTTCTACTTGCCGTAATTACTGCAATTTTGGGGGCAATACTACTCAGCCGAAATCTATGTCATGATTTTACGGCGTTTCTCCTTTGTGTGGTTATTGGAGGTTGTCAGTATAGCTTATTCAAATCTGTGCAGCCGGATGCGGCTTCCCCTACTCATGGTTTTAATCGTTTGGTAGCATTTTCTCGTCCTACATTTTTTTGTTTATTTAGTGGATTAGTCATACTTTTTGATATTTATTTACAAAAAAACCCAGCTATGTCGAAGTTTTTAGTCTATGGAATTGATACAAGTAATGTGAAACTATGGATGAATATTAGAGACTTTGTTCTTCTTTTGATACTTTTATTTCCGATTATTTTCACTCTTGGAGTTTTGCCTCAAATAAGTACCTTCCTAGTGTACATTTTGGAGCAGATTGATATTCATTTGTTTGGAGGAAGTGCTGTCACTGGACTCCTTAGCTCTATCTATGCAATATTGCGTAGTATTCTTCTTGTGGCGTTTTTGTACAGTTTTGCTTATGTTGGTCTGATTCAACCAGAAAGAACACAACATGTTTTATTTTCTATCTTCTGTGGAATTTTAGTTTCTACATGTTATCACTTTTCTCGTTACTCAAGTGACCCAAGTGTACTCATAAATTTGACTAGAAAAACCAAAGAGGCTGTTCATAGTAGTGATTTTGTGGATCCATTACCAGCAAAACTAAGAACTACTGTTTTAAAACGCTTAAAATCGGACATAATCATCTGTATTCTTATTGGAATATTTGTTTTTGCAGTGCATGTTAGTACAGTATTCACTGTGTTGCAACGACCTCTCACTGATATTCTATGGAGTATCAGTGTAGTTTTGGGATTTGTGTTGCATTATCTAATACCTCAAGCTAGAAAAAAGCTACCCTGGTCCTGTTTTGCTCACCCTTTCCTGAGACCCAATGAGTATGAGCGATTTGAAGTATTTGAAATGGCAAAGCTAATGTGGTTTGAAAGATTTTATGCCTGGATTGGTTTCTTTGAAAAAAATATTGTTTATGTAGTACTCTTTTTATGTGCCTTCACAAGAGATTCGAATACAATCATTGAAAAATATGGAGTTCATATTGGAACACTTATTGTTGTCGTATGCGCTGTGAAATGTGTGAGAAGCACATTGTGCAATCCGTCACATAGTTATATTGTCGTGCTATTTGCTGTTATGCTGTTCAAATATGATTTGGCTGAACGAAGTGAAACTTTTTTGGTTGACTACTGTGTCCTACTATCCGTATATCAAAAAGTGAGTGAAATGTTGTTAAAAATTCAATTTGTGACTACTTATGTTGCCCCATGGCAAATTTCTTGGGGCTCAGCATTCCATGCCTTTGCTCAACCGATTAGTGTGCCCCATTCTGCTATGCTGCTTGCACAAGCTGTAGTTTCAAGTATTGTGTCATCTCCTCTGAGTCCTTTTCTTGGTTCTGCCATATTTTTGACTTCGTATCCAAGGCCCATCAAATTCTGGGAGCGTGATTATAACACTAAACGGATAGATAGTTCAAATACGAAGCTAGTTTCTCAACTTGAAAGAAATCTTGGAAGTGATGACAACAATTTGAATGGCATATTTTATGAGCAATTGACACGATCGCTTCAAGATACTTTAGCCGGTGATTTGCTTTTAGGTAAGATATTCTTTTGACAACTTTTATATTAAATAGAAAAACTTTCTAAATGAATGACAGTTTCTCAATAGTGTTAGAAATTGCAGTGTTGCAGTGTAGAAATAAGGGCCATGAGACATTTTTCTAAGGGGAGTCCTCTCACTCTCCTTCTCTTAGTAGGGGGGATGGAGAAAATTTGATTTGAGTAAGTGACTAGAATGACTAAGTGGCAATTTCTGCTGAAACAGAGATTAAAATAATGAAAAATATTTTGACTTCACATGGACTGTTGAAAGGCCAATTAGGACTTTCGATGACCTAATTAGACTTGGACAAATTAGATCATTTTCATTAAGAAATCCATTAAGCAGATCCCTCTCATTATTACACCTTAACAAACATGGTGACATCCAGGGCTTCGTATGTTGATTTTTTTTTCGATTATATACGAGTTTTCACGCATAGCTTATTAACTATCAAAATGAATCTATAAAGTCCTTTAAGACACAAATTTATGTCAGTATAAATACAAATAAATTTATTGAAATCTATTTCTGTAATTTCAGGTCTTTTTTTTATTTTTATTTTTTAAGCATTGGGAATGGAATTGGTAAATTTTTTGGTAACGAGTACCTGGGTACACGAGGATCTATTTCAGTTGAGATTCCAAAACAATCACATATGATTGTAAAAATAAGTAACCCAGAAAAATGTAGAACCTAATTCTCATAACCTAACTAGACCTCCGTTGCCTGTGCAACGGGAAGTGTTGCAGCAACTGTGCCCTGTTCCTTAGGGCACAGTTGCGGAGCAACACGTGCAACAGTGCCCTACGGGACACAGTTGCGGAGCAACAGTCTCCATATGTCCTTCAGAGGACATTTTTCTAATGCGGCTTCGATTGTTATCTTGAAGCATCTTTGATATGGTTTTATTTCGAGCTCCTACTAAACTGAGTTTGGTAAAATGTTTAGCTGGTCCAGAAATAAACGAGAAAAAAAAAATTCTAGCTGGCCCAGAACCGAAGTTACCTCTAGAACGTCGAAACTTCGGAAATTATTTCTAAGAGAACGAAGCAACTTGGTATAAAGAACACTTCACTTCTTCTTGCATAACTTTCATAGCACTACTCGATAAAAATAAAATAGACATCAAAATCGAAAATTTAAGAAAATTTCAAAAAATCGGAACGAGATTGACTTTTCCGGAATTATTTCCGGGAAATCTGTAAGAGCTACGGAATTTCATGCTTCAGTTCTCGAAAACATCAATAAAAGTTCTATATGAGTTCATAATTATTTTATCTCTAAAACGTTTACTTCCGAAACTAGGGCCGTCTTAACTTGACGCCAATTCGAAGTATTATGTTTCGAGACGCACATTTCGGGAATTATTTCCGGGAAATCTGAAAGAGATACGGAAATAATGTCTTATAGTTTTCTGCTTAACTTTTGATGGTCTAAACTAGGAAAATATAAAACAAACCAAATTCACCAAAAAATTTAAATTGCCCCGAGGGCATGACAAAACTTCCAAATAGAAAAACCCAAAGAAGGAATTTTATTTCGGAGAAACTATTGTAAGCTCCAGTTATTAGGAGATCGAGACCTGTCGAACCGCGTTGGGAAAAAAAAAATTCTAGCTGGTTCAGAACAGAAGTTACCTCTAGAACGTCGAAACTTCGGAAATTATTTCTTAGAGAACGAAGCAACTTGGTATATAGAACACTTCACTTCTTCTTGCATACTTTTCATAGCACTACTCGACAAAAATATAAGAAACATCAAAATCGAAAATTTGAGAAAATTCCAAAAAAAATCGGAACGAGATGGACTTTTCCGGAATTATTTCCGGGAAATCTGTAAGAGCTACGAAATTTTGTGCTCCGGTTCTCGAAGAGACAAATGAAAGTTCTACATGAGTTCAGCATAACTGTATTTCTAACAAGGTTATTTCCGAAGCTTGGGTCGTCTTAACTTGACGCCAAACATCGAACGCACAGTTTCTAAGAAAAAAACGGTTTTATTTTTTTTTATGGAAAACTGTTAGAAATTTTAGGAACTTCTCTGGAACTTTTTTACTCTGTTTCACGTTTCCCTTCCCTCTGAAAAATCTCAAATTTTTAACTCTTACCACTTCGGAGCTACAGGTCGCTGATCACGGTGAAAAAAAAAAAAAAAAAAAAAAAAAAACTACGAAAGCAGTAGTGTTGCTCCGCAACACATATAATAGCACTTGCATCTTATCTAGGTAAACGTATGTGCTTATGTCTTTTTGCTTTTCATTCGACCAAAGAGAAAATACTCACTCTGAAGACTAATCTTTTGCTTGGCAATTAGGGCACAGATTAAATTAGCTTTAGCTATTTCCTAAAGTTTTTTAATTTTTCCTAAGCTTTAGGTTAAAATACTAAAACTTCAAGAAATACCTAATGGCATTTCCTAATAACGAAACAGACTTAGAAAACAAAAGAACCAACTGATTTTCTGAAAATTTAAATGGAATTCTAAGAAACTTGGATCTTTAAGTACAGCAAAATTTTGATAATTTGAAATTGAATTCCATACTTAGTTTGTTTTGAATTTTGTACTTTTTTTGGATAACGCTATACTGTCAGTGGCGATGTTACTTTTGAATTTCTAATGCGTCTACGTTAAAGAGTAAAAGATTCGTTACTTATCTTTGCCTTATACCGATAAACATATCAGTTTGTAAGAGACCAAAAGTAACAATGAAGTTCAAAAGCTCCTTGTGCTTTTTCTTGTATGCCAACATTAGAAGCCCTGTAGTATTTCTTTCCAGGGTTTCCTGGTAGAGTATTTCAGAACATTACAAAGTTTTCTGAACAAATCCACAATTTACCAGAGAAAGGTGAATGTCCTTCATCTCGCGTAGTACATGGATTTCTCGTAATACCTTGTATCTATGTATTTCAGTAATATACTCGTAATTAAAATCGTAGAATTATGAAAATTGCTGGACTGACTTAGAGCTTTCATGCTAAAAGCAGCCGTTTCTGTTCAATAAGGGCGTGTTTTACGTCAGCTTTTGAACTAGTAATTTTTCCTAGATTGAACCTCATCGAATATTTATGACGCTGATATATTTGTTTTTGGAAGTTCTGCTCAATATCTTGTTTTCATGCTAAAACCTAAAAAGTAAATCATGGGCAGCGCAATAGCGCTGCCTAACTAAAGAGCGATGTGGGCACAATGTATTATTTGTTTATTTTGTTTGTTTGTTGTTTTCTATGAGGGCTCATTCTTCGAAGAGGAAACTTCGAAGAGGGCTCATTCTATTTGAAATTGAAAGTGCTAGTTCCCTTTTTAATATTCAAAAGTGATTGGAGAGAAACTAACCCCCCTCCCATGCCCACTATTTCCCCAAACACATCCAGTCAAAATTTTGAGATGGCCTTTTTGTTCAGTGTAGTCGAAAAGTCCTAAAATTATGTCTGTGAGGATGACAACCCCCCCCCCTTAACCCTCAAGGCAAGGGTTATAAGTTATGCCCGGGTGGCGTATAAGGGTTTTTTTTATAGAAAGATGGGTGCTATCAACTTATGACGAATCTCATTGGATTGGTAATCAGAAGTTCTAGTAACCTTTTCAAGATTCTAAATGATCGGAGGGTGGATACCCCGCCCCACATACCTCGTATTTTCCCAAAGTGCATCTGGTAGAAACTTTGTGATGGCCAATTGTTGTCGTAGAAACTTCAAAAAAGGCTCATTCGGTTTGAAATTGAAAGGGCTAGCGCCCTCGTAATAGTCAAAAGGGGGTTTGTTGGATTGGTAGTCATAGGTTTTAGTGCCCTTTTTAAGAGTCAAATTGATCAGGGGAAGCCCCCCCCCCCCCAATTTCGTATTTTCCATAAGTACATCCAATTTGAAATAGCCAATTGCTCAAAAATAGTCCAAAGATCATATAATAAAGCCTTTGGGGTTGACAGAATTCCCAATAGTCTGGGGGTAAGGGTTGTAAGTTATGTCCTGAGGGCATATACGGTTTTTTGGAAGGGGTGGTTGTTCGAACTTTAGAGGAGGCTTTTTTGATTGGAAATGTATAGTTCTAGTTCCCTTTTGAGAGTCAAACAAGATGGAGAGCAATTAATCCCCCTTCCCCCGACACCCTCTTCCTAAAACGCATTTAATTGAAATTGTGAGATAGCCATTATGTTACCAATAGTCTAAAATTCATATAATAATGTCTCTAGGTTGACATAATCTACCAGACCCTAATGACAAGGGTTTTAAATTATACCATGGGGCATATAAGGTTTTTATGGAATGGATGGTCGTATAAACTTTGGATTGGATGAAGCTCATTTGATTTGAAGATAGAAGTTTTAGTGCCCTTTTTAAGAGTCAAAAGGGAATTGAGGACAATCAGCTGCCTCCCAAGCCTATCTTTCCCCATAACAAATTCGATCGAAACTTTTTTAAACTTATTTTGTTCAACGTTGTTGAAAGGTCCAGTAATTATGTCTTTGAGGATGTCGACCTCCCCACAGTCTTCAGGACAAGGGCTGTAAAGTTAGGCAATTTGTTCATTGTTTACACATAAAATATGTTTTTCAAAAAGGTATGCTAGTTTGAGCTTTACTTTCCAAGAAGACGAAGGGCATTCAGGTGAGCCTTTCAGGGAATGTTGAGGGGAGTGTTGAGCTAAATCAAAACAGATTGTGTGCATACGGATTGTCAAAAGGGTTTAACGCAGGAATATCTGAGTGTATTAATTTGGAAGATTCAGGGAATAATAAAGAGATACATGCTACCAATTCTACTACAACTACCACTAGCTACCACACTACTCCATTTACAATATTGAGGGTAAATTTGAACTAAATCAAGAGACACTATGTGCACGCACACTGTCAAAATAGTGTATCTCAAGAATTCATTTGGATATTAAGTTTTAACTTTTGGAGAATGCTTAAATAGGAAGATCATCTTACCAAAAGGCAATGTGTGCACACTACTGCTGATACTATTGTTACTGCTACATTTACTACTACTACTACAGCTTCTATTGCAACTACTTATAAGGCTAAGAGCGTTGAGATGAAAGTTTCAAGAATTAAATGAAGACACGGGTTATCAAAATGACATATCAGTTATGTTATAGCAATGGCTATTTGTTTGAAGTTGAAATTTCCAAGACTTGATTAGAGGGATGTTCTACTGACCAAAAGGCAATTTGTTAATGCTACTGCTCCTATTATTAGACTACTACCGCTATTCAATAGTATTGCTAACAATATTAATACTACTACTGTGACTGCTATTGCTACTATGTATAAGGGTATGAAAGTGAAATTTTAAGTTTGAGGTTGGAAGGTGAACTGAATCACAACATGCCGTTTGTATGCAGGTTGTCAAAAGGGTGTAACGGCAATATCTTAGGAACAGTTAGGTGTGTGAAGTTGAAACTAACAGAGCTTGTTGTGAGGGATGTTGTGAACTAACCAAAGAAAATATTTGCATCCTAATCCTACTGTTTCTACTCATACCACTACTGTTATTATTACTGCTTCTATTACTACTACCGCCGCTAAAGCTTGGGCTACTTTAAGTAATTCTGTTGCTACTACTACTTCTACTGCTATTAACACTAAGGATATTAAGGTGAAAAATAGAAACTGTATGGAACTAGTTCGAAACTCACTATGTCCAGACAGGTTGTCAAGCGGAAGCACCATTTTTTTTAGTTTCATAAATGAAACATAAAACAAACAAAAATTACAACAAGTAGCCGAGTCAAACTGAAAAAAAGCAGATATTAACATGAGTAGGTCTGATAACCCTCATTCCTTCTCAAGAACAGAACATAATTTACGCTTTACTGAAAACAAAAAACATTTTACATGTTTTCACTTGTTTTACTTTCCTAAATAAAAAATTATGAAAACTTTAAGGAATAAATATCAGTATATGGCAATTAAATTGACAACCAAAGTCCTTTGATATAAAAATTGAACTGGCAGAATTGAGCCCCAAAGCCTGCTAGTGAGAAAACAGAATGTCTCTGTGTCAATACATTTGTTTTGTAACCCCGGAAGCAACGTCAAAGTGGTTGTTTTATCTTATAGAAGGAGTTTTAGTCCAAATAACACTTATCCGTATTCAAGTAAGAAACTTGCTATTTAACCTGTATAAGAGAAGTAAATTTTCCCAAATTTTTTTTTATAGGTCGCTGGGGGACAGTCAGTCAAGGCGATTGCTTTATTCTAACATCCGACAACATGAACTGTTTAGTTCACATAATTGAAATTGCAAATGGATTAGTAACATTTCAACTTCGTGGAATGGAATTCCGAGGTACTTACTGTCAGCAAAGAGAAATTGAAGCGATCACTGAAGACGTTGAAGATGACCAAGGTAAGTGGCACATAATTTATTTCTGTCTAACTTTATCTGGCAGATAACTGGCCATGGCTAATAGAAAGCAGACGTGATCGTTAATTATTCAGGTAAGGGCCATTAATTAAACGTATATTTATTGACTATTGTTTCTGAACTAGATTGAGAGACAACTGTGCGGTAATGTAGTTTGCTGAAAATAGAAGCGTTTGTATACGGATAGCCTTAGAAATTCTTATAGTAAAGCAAGCCAGAATGAAAATACGGCTATATTTTTTAGAGGCCCTTTGCGGACAGTGCCAGTATAAAGGAAACGTTTAAAGACCCTGAAGATGCATAAACTTTGCTGTATTTGCCTGACTTTTGTTTCATAAGTTGATCACTGCTTTTCTTCATACTGTATACTAATCCTTGTTGCAACGTTGATGCTGGTTAATCATTGATTTCTTCATGACGTTTAAGGATGTTTTCCTTTTTAGGCATCTTAAAGAATGGAACGTAAATGAGTTTCAGATTCCTCAGCTAGACTTTAAACAAAATTCCTCCATTATTCGTAATATTAGGTTTTTTACAGTTCTCTTGGGAAGGGCTTCGTCCTTTGAGATCCCTCGTCTTGTGAATCTGGAACAACTTTGTATGTATATCATATTCGTAAAATGATTGTTTAGGACAACGTCTTGATTAATAATACAACTTATGCATTGTGAGAAAAACGTATTTTATTTCCACTGGGAGTGAAAACAACAATGAGAAAAGGTATCTTACGCTGAAGCAAGACATCTCAGCCCTAATAACTATTACATAGGTTCAAACAGGTGTGAATTTTGAGAGGCCAAGCACTAAGACAGTGTCATGGAGGTTTGATACCTCAAACTCCGTGTTTTTAAGACCTTGTTTTTGTATGAGAGGATACGGACAATTTTCCTCTTTATTCATCCTGGAATCTTCAGACTACCTGGCAGTTTTGACAAGTTTTGAAACGAAATATGGCTATAACGAAAGGTTAAGAATATAAAGAAATATAAGAATAATAAATTTATAAATATAAGAAATATAATATAAAGAATATAACTTTTGTGTGGAAATCAAGGTCTTAATTTTCTTTTTATAGGATGCTGTTGCTGCGAACCCGGACACTTGCCTCACATGCTTAGTGGGAATGCCGCATTTTCTCAGAGGTGGCTTGCTTGGCAAGTAACTGCTACAAAATATGTTGTTGAGGGTTACACCGTAAGTGATAACAATGCAGCCGGAATGCTCCAAGTCTATGATCTCAGAAAACTGCTCATATCATCCTATGTAAAGGTAGGTGGTAGAAAGGCCTTACCCTAAAAAAAACTCGCCCTCACAAAAAACTCACTCTCGAAAAGCCTAGCCCACCTTCCAAAGAATTCTTGCCTGAAATGACTTTATTGAAAACATCCTCACAAGTAACAATGTACCTTTAGATTGAAAAATACCTAATAATGACTTCTCGCCTCCCCCAAAATACTGCTATGTTACATTAATGAAACTGCCATATTGGTTGCCAAATTGTCTTGTGCCAAATTGGTTTCCAAGAAGGTGTTTTCTAATTCCTAATTCTACACTTCTATAACAGAGGCTACTGGCTTAATTGGAAATTCGTTTTACTTCGTGCACAAAACTTTCAGGACGGCAAATAGAACTGCAGCCTAGATTAAACATAGGATATCGTTTTCAAATGCCTACCTCCACTTCTTTTCTGCTCAAGATCAGAGACTTCTTCTGACCTTGGAATGTTATTATTTATCATAGAATATTTACATAAGGTGTGCCGCTATACTGACAAGTAAGAAAGGAATATTAAGTTGGATTTGAAGATGCCTCCCCGGGACCTCATTCTGGCCCTAGACCCATTTCTATGAGTTTTATTTACGCAAGACAAGAATTTTTGCAGCTTATGTCAATGAAGTGGATTTGAAGATGCCTCTCCAGGACCTCATTCTGACCCTAGACCCATTTCTTTGAGTTTTATATAAGCAGTACAAGAATTTTTGCAGCTTTTTTCAAGTTGCTGTTGTACCATAATCGCTATACTGACAAGTAAGAAAGGAGTATGAAGTCGGGTCTGAAGATGCCTTCCCAGGACCTCATTCTGACCCTATACCCATTTTGTTTTTAGTTTATTTATGCAGTAAAAGAATTTTTGCAGCTTATTTCCAGTCACTGTTTTACCATAATCACTATACTGACAAGTAAGAAAGGAGCCTGAAGTCGGGTCTGAAGATGCCTTCCCAGGACCTCATTCTGACCCTAGGCCCATTTCTATTAGTTTTATTTATGCAGTACAATGATTTTTGCAGCTTATGTCAAGTTGCTGCTGTACATTGTCTATACTTTTGTTTTACTATGTTTTTTTTAACCTTGGACCGTACCCACGTGAAATTGTTCTTGATATGTTCTCAACCTATTGGGCTACTTATCTTCAATATAACTTCTATTGACTCTCAAAGTTTAGACAAATTTACTGAAAGTTTCTTTCGGGAGGGATTTTTCTCTAAAATTGGATAATTAATTCATAGTAACAATTCAAGGAGACGATGCACCTTGTGCCTTAACTAAATAACATCCGTGGTAGGACAGCTCTATACGTCTTGGCAGAAACTACATCGCTCTCCCAAGAAATGAACTGCGTTTAACTAAAGAAATAGTTCTATAGTTGCCTTGATTATTCTGTATCAAGAAAACTTCTCCTGAGAAAAGCTTACAGCTAACAAAAAATTGTTCCAAGAACACCTACTTCCATGCAGTTTTCCCCCAAGGAGAGCTTACCTCCGTATAGCTTGCATAGTATTAAAGGTTGGCTCGTTCATGAAAAGTCACTGTTGTAAAATGTTGTAGTTAGAAAACGTCTTCCCATGCTCAAATTCTGACTGTGGATCACGGTATAAATAAACAAATAGAAGCAAAAATTTAGTTCAGAAATTGGATCCATCACAGCGTGTGGACTGGGAATTTACCAATAAGTCAGTGCAATAGGTCTCCCATAATCCCATTGTAATGTGCTAAAAATTAGTCATTACGCGTGCGCAGAAGGCGGAATCATGAAGAGTTGTGTGCGACTGATGTGTCTCAAAAATCTTTCATGGAGAGTATAGGAATTTTCGCTACTGTTTATATATTTATACTGTTCTGTGGATCTGTCTGTGGAAGTTTCATATATGTAACACGAGAATTTTCTGATTAAACTTAGTCCCTGTTCTGGAGTAAGAATGTGTTAACCCATGTGGCAACATATAGGTTAAATGGTTAAGATTCATCATTTATAGCTCAGTTGTTAAGAGGATTATTAGAAAAGTCTCAACCGTAAACATCAGTCGAACATTTCACGACGATTCGATTTCTTCATAGCTACTGAACCTTTAATTCTAGTTATCATAATATAAGATGTTCAAGATGACTGAATCATGTTTCAAAAAAAGACGAGAGAAAACAAAGAAAATATCTATTTGCTGAGTCGTGACTCCTATTTTGACATTAAACGTATATATATATATATATATATATATATATATATATATATATATATATATATATATATATATATATATATATATATATATATATATATATATATATATAAGGAGAAACACAACGAGTTACACTATTTCAACATGTTATACGAAATTACGACAAAATCTATTAAATACTGAACCATTAGACCTGGAACACCAGACATAGACTAGGAACCGGGAAAGAAGATTCACCCGTAAAAGCTCCATTAATGTTTCACAAACAATTTTTTAGCCAATTAGAAGCCACTACGTTTTTCCCTGGCTTCGATTATCCTTGTTTCTGTCTTACTTACGGTTTTTTTCGTTTTGTCATGGTTAGCCAGTTTGTCAGAAATTACTTAATTTTTGTCCTAGTCGTTAAAAAGGAACAAAAAGGCGTATAAAGAAATTTTAATGCCTTTTGTGTTTTTTTGTATCACCCCTCTGAGAAAACCACTCTTCCCCTATAAAAAATCCTGGACACGGGTTCTTGTTGTTAACGGCCGAGCTTTTTCTGCTGCGCCATCATACGGTGTTTTTTTCGGGATATTTATATGATGCATGAAAATCACCAAAAAGAATCATGGAGTTGACTGTAGCCTATACATCTAAACGCAAATATTGCCTACATTCTTTTAATTTACCACAAGTTTCGATATTAAAAAAAAAATAAATAAAAATATCGTGCATTCAAATGCATAAATGTAATAAATGCTTGTTCCTTGCGACAGTAGGGATTGAACCTTGTCACCGGTTGTTCCCGGGTGATGTTTTAACTATTCCACTGTCACAAGCTGACTAGTTTTGATATCTAGATAATATATGAAAGGAATACGGAAGATAAGCTGCTTATTCTGAGGACAAAATTAACACATATTACACAGGATAAGCCTAGTTACTAAATATAAAAAGCGACATAAAAACCTGAAACGAACTGAAAATTATCTTGTATACAATGGGTGGGGAAGGGATAAAGGAGAAATTCTTGTTGTGTATATAATTGCTTCTAAAGTTCCATTTTTACAGTTTTGATTACTCTTCACAAAACGCTATCTGCAGTTCACTACCACAAACCATTTTATAATTAATTCTCAAATTGACAGTCAGGTTGTAGGATTGCCATTCTCATTGACGACTTAACGGCAATAAATTTATTGTTACTAAGAATTGTACAACCGAATAAGGTGAACTACCATGGATTTAGCTACGGGATATGAGTGGACAGGAGGAGGGGAGAGATTTGCTTACCAAGCCAATTAAAACCTCTAAGTGCAGTAAGTTATTCAAAGTTCAGACATAGAGAGAATTTGTGATACTAAACAAAACGTCTCAGTGTGGTAAGAAAATCTGTCAGTTACGGGAAAGGATTTTCATTTACGATTTGGGTCCTTTGACATCCTCGTAAATTTTTACCTTTTTTTTTCTAATCGAACACCAAGAATCATAGTTTTACTGTTAGTCCTATATTCAGATTTAAGCTATGACTTGGCCATTTATTTCTACGTTTCTTCTTTTTTTTCAAAATTCAGTATCATTTCACCGATATAATTGGTTACTCTCATCTCAGAAAACTGATAAATATCCAAAATAGCAGCTCTTTAGAAGGATATATGCTAGAAAAAAAAGAGAGACACAATTAGATTGCTAATTTTATGTTCATTTTTATGGTTTTGTTCGTGTTTTTAACATTTCATCACAAGTCCTGATAATGATTTCATATAGCCCTAGGCTAGACATTTACCTGTTTCTGAGCTGAGAGTGACCAATTATATAGGTGAATTGCCAGTGAATTAATCCGGTGCAAGCGCTTGTTGGTAATATTAAGCAACATCAGTCGTTTTTTCTAAGGGACAAACTACTTATATCTGCGTGTCCTACTCATCTTGGTTTCTGCTCATTTTGAGTTTGACTAGGTTATCTATTATAATATCTGCTCATTTTTGGTTTAATGTAGCTCTTTATATTTCTTTGGAAAACTTATTTTCTGGAAAAAGTTTTTCAAGTGCTTATTGATAATACAAAAGAACATCAGTAGTTTTTCTAAGGGACGAACTATTTATATCTGCGTGTCCTACTCATCTTAGTTTCTGCTCATTTTGAGTCTGACTAGGTTATTTATTATAATATCTGTGCATTTTTAGTTTAATGTAGTTCTTTACTTTTCTTTGGAAAACTTATTTTCTGGGAAAAGTTTTCCAAGCGTTCATTGGTAATATAAAGGAACATCAGTAGTTTTTTTCTAAGGGACGAAGTATTTATATTTGTGTGTCCTACTTATCAAAGTTTTTGCTCATTTTGAGTTTGACTAGGTTATTGATTATAATATCTGCTCATTTTTGGTTTAATGTAGCTCTTTACTTTTCTTTGGAAAACTGGTTTTCTGGAAAAAAATTTAAATTTATTGCTTAAAACGGGTGCTAGAACTTTTAATTTCCGTTCTAATTAGGCGTCTTCCAATTTTTTCGAATCACTGGTTGGATTAAGATACCCCTTGAAAAAAAGAAACAAGCATCCGTGATCATTCTTCTTGCAAAAAAAAAGAAAAAAATTAAGATTTTTGAGATGGGAGGATGAAACCTCAACAGAAGGTTTACTGATACGCTCAACTGAAGGTGCGGTTTTCATTGAGATACCTTGGCTTTCTGGGGAGGATGTTTCCCCCCATTTTCTCAAATCACGAAAATTTTCTCAGGCTCTTGGCTTCTGATGGAAACAATAAACTTAATGAATTTTGTAAAATTGAAATCATTATAAAAGTCGATCATCTTGATGTTTCTATTATTGTCAATGTTCGATCTTTTTGAGTTTCTGTTACTATTTGGCCGAGACGTTCCTTACTTACTGTTTGTTACTATGATATGTTTCATAATATTTATAGATGTATTGAAGCAAAATAAGATCTGTAGATGGAATCGTTTGCTGTTGTGAAGTCTCTTCAAATAAATTGTCAAATTATAATGCAAACAGTCAAGAGGACTGCTGTCATTGAGATAATAAGCTCTTAAACCAAATTTGGAAGATATCTGGGAAATCCAAGCTCTATGTCCTCCTTTTAAATACATCTTTGCATTCTCTATGCGCAGTTTGTTATTCCCATTTTTTGATTATTGCTCAATGTTGATGGATTTTTACAAAGTAGCTTAAGACGTTAGCATCCTTAGCACACCAGAATCAACAAATCACTACTAAACGCAAGGCTAAATATAGACAGACCGGTGGCGCACCGAAGCACCGCCAAATTTTTTCTCCATGCATGCTTGTCTTTCATAGATGATGCAGCTCCAATAAATCGGAGCGGCTTCGGGCTAGGAGAGCTGAATTCACAAAAATTAAAAGGCTGAAATACAAATCCTTTGAGCCCAGTCAAATACCCCTCTGCTTTTGTTTTTATCAGGCATGGCTCATCTGTTTCGTAAGAAAGGTCGCCATACTCTACGTGCGGCCTATTTCATATATTGCAAATTCCTCCTCCGGCTTCCTAGATGGTACCGATATAAAAAAAAAATTGCTCGATTTGGTTTAATAGATGTGCCTTCTCAGATTCGGTCTTCCAGTGATGATTTATGTAAAAAGACTATCAACTTTATTCACGTTTACGACCCTCTGCAGTTTTTTTTTTTTTTTCATTATTGATACTGGTTGTCTTTTCCATGTTGTCTTTCTTAGTTTGATTTGATGTTGTCTTTTCTTAGTTTGAATTTTTTTTTTCTTCGCTGTTTATCGTTTTGTTTTTGTTTATTTATACTGCTCCGTACTTTGTGTTTTTTATACTTTTACGGGTAATAAAGTTCATTCATTCATTCATTCATACCTCGACGATGTATTGAATGAATACCAGGATCACGCAGCTGGTGCGATATTAAAGCCTTAGGCAATTTCATCTAAGCTTGCAATAACAACTTGTTAAACATAGAAAATCTTTTCTAGTAGATGGCTCTTTTGATTTAACAAAAAAAAATGTTTAAAGCATTCTATCATCTTTAAAAAACCCTGCTCACCTTGATTTACACTTAGAATTGAATCGCTTACGGAACTGACAATGTACCATTTTTGAAATGACTTAACGAAAGTAAGATTTAAATCAAGAAAATACTGTCGTTGTTGTGTGCTATGACTTGAAAATGCAGTGGAAGGGAAAAACACAAATTAAATCCTATAAAGTAGTCTACCATTCTGTGAATCGACCACTCTTCTAATGAACGCGCCCGTGATAATGTTAACTATTGTTATCCTTTTGTGGTTTAATTTGTCCCTCTAACTTTAAAGTTGAGTCTTCATTGTGGATTTGTTTGTCACTGCCTAGTTGGGCTTTTCAGAAATTCTACTTCTTACTTCAGCTTTTTGAGTTCATGAACTGAAAGATCAGATTTGGAACAATTCTATTAGTAAAAATTTGCTTTCCATCGAAAAGCCGATTTTGATGAACCAACCTTGAGAGAGAGAGAAAGAGCGAGAGAGAGAGACTTTTATTTTAAAAACGACTTTCACAGTGCGTGGCGCCGAGTTAGCGCTTTAAGTCAGGTATTAAAATCAGATAAAACTTGTCAAATAAAAAAAAGGAGAAAAACACAGACACACTGTGTCAGACAGACATTTGTCAGATTAAAAAAAACAATCATCAACTAAAAAACTGAGTTAATACTACAAATTCACTGATTAATAATGTTTACAAATGCAGGAATGAAACTCTCTGTATCCCTGGTGTATTGGTGGGAGAGGTTGAAGGGTGGAGACTTTCTGGGAGTTGGGTCTTTGAGTTTGGGATTTTAAAGGTTGAAAAGGCGGGGGAATAAGCCTTGGAAACGGGGTTTGTCATGGCTCTATTGCCAAACCGAGTACACAGGAGGGTTCGTCTCTCTGATAGGGTAGTGCGCTAGAAATGCTTAAGAAGAAAGTTATATGGGTGTTTACCTTGACCATAGATAATTCCAAATGCTTGCTTCTGGACTGACTATTGAATAAGATTGGGAAGTGGTTAAGCCAAAATGTCAAACCGGACAAGAATATTCAAGAAAAGGGTGGGTAAAACCTTAATGAAGAAGCAGCTTTAGGGAACTTCAAACCTTCACAGTCTGCAGTTTTTGTTTTGTTTTTTTTTTTTTTTTTTTTAGCTTGATTTTTTTTTTCTTCTAGTCTGTGATTTTTTTTGCAATGACTTCGCCCAAATTGAAAGAATGGCTAGAAAACCCAACAGTAACTGAAGCTCTCCTTCCATTATCTAACAAGCATTATACAGACGTTGATCCGACGTTCAGTAAACACTTTGACGAAGATTACGACTATCAATGCCGAGGAATATCTAGGGGCTCTTTTTGTCGTTCATATTTGGAATGGATTCGGTATTGTGGTCAAAGACGAGAAAAGAAAATGGAAATCAGACGTGATTCAATTGTTGTTGCGTTTTGTCTTGCGCTAAGTTTACTGGCAAGGCGTTGCTTATGCAATGCATCTCCTAAGGCTTTGTCGAGGTGAGTTTCAATATTTTTCGTTTATTGGTTGGAGTAACTAGACGAGTGAATGAGGATCAGAAAATATTTTCTAGTTTTGCTTTCTTTTTTTCGTATTTATTTAATTTCCGAGTGGGCAAACTCACCGTTTTTAATTTGATGTCTGCAAATTAATCCGTAAGCAAGTATTCAGCTACTTCTGCTGTAATGTATTTTTCGTTTATCTATGCTTTTAAAACTATATTTCTGTCATTTAAAAGCTATATAATTTCCTCATAAGCAAAAAAAGTTTGCTATATGAAGCCCTATCAGTCCTGTTGGGATGGATTGGGGACTGTTTCTCCTGAAGATTATTGAATAAATACTCTTCAGGAGAAAGGTTTTATGTCTTTTAACGGGATTAGCGGCAACTCCTTTGTCTATTACCTTATAGAGGTTTCCATACAGGTCTTTCTTAAAGAGCTTTGTATGGTTTTGTAGTATTTTACCGTCCACTTTAATGCATTGTCGGGGGAAGACCAACGCCTAATAGAATATATCCAAACGATATGGACGTGATTCTTTGTCAACGAGCTTTTACTCTCTGGCTGAATTTATAATTTTTCTAAGTTTGGGTGTCCCAGCAATTCCCTTATAATGGATTGTCTCCTTGATTAGTGTTGTTTTATCAACTAGAGGTAGCCTGCAAATTTGTGGGTTTTCCCCCCTAGACGTACTTAGTCGCTTGGTGATTACGCAATTTACGCAAGAATTCTTTCAGCAGGGGGGGGGGAGGTGACCGATTTCATAAAATGTTAATTGGTAAATTCTACCAAAACTGTGTGAATTATCATAAAAATCGCAGGTGTATCAGTAGGACATGGGCCCAAAGGCTTCCTGCTTTGTACACGTATGGATGTAGCAACTTCTCATATAAAAATGGTGTCCCAAAAAATTGTGCTGAACTTCATTTTAGCGATAAACATGGCTTGTGCCTTTTTTTCCTTTTTTTTGTCACTTACTTTTCATAACGCTTCCCTCTCATAACCTAGCTGTTCTTAAATTCACTTGAGTTGCTAATTAATGTTTTTACGTGTGAGGCTTAGTACTTTATTTTTGTTTGATGGTACTGAACCTAGAATAATTTTGGTTTCAAGAGGGATTATTTTTTTGCCAGTCTAGTTTAGAAGCATCTAGGGAAAAAGAAATCCGATAAAGAAAGAGAAATAGAAAGTGATTCCATATTTGGAAGTTTAGATAGAACAACACTAAGGATGATCAAATTATCCTTAATGTTTGAAGTGAATCCAAATCTATAGCCAACAAAACAAATCGTCTGCTGAAAATAGATAACCGATATCAATGAACCGATCGATCAGTTCAAGCAAATGGACCTTTTGACAATTTGGAAATCGCTAATTCCGAGTTAAGGGTTCTTTCTAATAAGAATTTAATTTTAATGGAATTCTATAGATATTTTACAGATAAATGTTTTAATTGTCGAGCATGGGCCCAGCAATAGACTGAAACAATATGAGCTGTGGCCCAACTCGTAAAAGGAGGGAGGGTACCCTGAGTCCTGTGATTCTTACCATAAAGAGTCGCCAGATCTTGCCGAACATAATATGAAGTAAAAGCTATTGTCCTGGTTATGCCTTTTGGATGTCTAAACACAATCCGACTTCAAGTTTGAGTCCCTGTATACTTGCCGTCAGGAAATTCACCATAAGGGATTGTTCTATACTGATCAGATTTCATTGAAGATAAGAGCTACTCATCTAGCTAAGCTTTATTGGGTCATAATCCAACCCATCCTTTTTAGGGAATGAAGGGGACGGGGGGTTGTCCTTAACTCTTCATCAGGACTTCTGATAGAAGTTTTTGGAATCTTTTTTTTTTACTTTTTTGGAATCTATACTTGATCTGATCTCTGTAAAGGATGAAGAATGAGGTCCCTAAATCCACAGAGCATTTGTAAAAAGAGGCAGTTATGTCTGAATCAAATATAAATGTGAAGACAGGTAACAGTGTGTATTTTGTTCGGGTCTTTGGATTATCTGTCATCTTCTGGGAAAGGGAGGGAAGGGGCCTCCTAAATTTGCGTCATCCAAATACCTACCAGAACCAGTGGTTGGATCTCAACCTGACTTAGTGATCATAAAGAGCAAGTGACTTTTGTCAAAAGTCATGACTTTTGGGGGCTCTAAACACAGTGGGAACTTTGTGAAAGAAAAAAAAAGAGAGGCTATTCAATTCTTTTCGTGGGAACATCTAGCAGAGAAGGCTATCAGACCGTAGCCAAACTTGATCGAAACTAAAAGTATGTGTAAAAGTTGTAACCTTGGAGCTCGTACTTGATATGACCTGTTTGGGGCGAAGTGTAAAATTTTAATCATAAAAACATTTACTAGAAGTAGTTTTTGGCTGTTAATGAAATCTGGGAGAAATCAGGGGTCGTTGCCATGAATTTTTTTTATCATGGCCCAATGCGATCCTTGTGGTGAAAGCAAGTAGAGGTTTCCTTAAATTGCTTCTGTCAGTATATTCAGTAGAAGGGGTAATTATATCTCAAACAAACATGGTTAGAATTAAGAATAAGTGTAACAATTGTTCCTTATTTCTAGCCACTTGTATCTTGGGTAGCTCTCCTCAAATGTGGGTCATCCCTACATCTACTAGAATGGTTAATTGGGTCTCAACCAAGCATCTAGAGAAGTAAGAAAAAATTTCTTATTCTGTCTTTGGGAGGTCGTACCCGATCCACACCATAGGGGGAAAAAAGTCCGCAAGTTCGTTTCTTTGTGATACTCCCCAACAAGGGCTGTTCTTCTTCAGTGATACCCGGAAGTAAGAGCCCTAGCTATTACTTTTAGGGATTGGAACACGGTTTAATTTTTTTGGGGGGGGTGGGGGAGGGGTCCCTAGCTTCGTATCATCAGACTAGGGTGAGTCGAATCTCATCCAAACGTAGGCAGCAATAACAGTTGATACAATGATTTTCAGTTGATCCGTAGTTGAATTTTGTCGGAGAGGAGGGGAAACGGTTGTAATTTCTTGTTGTCAGTACTTCAATCACTAGGGGCTTTTTGATCTCTGCCAAACTGATTGGGAGCAAGAGCCTCTGTGCTATTTGTGCCTTTGGGAGTTTGGGTCCGTCCCCGACCTCTGTTGGAAAGAGACATGGGAAGGGCTGACTATCTTATCGTCAGTATGTTCGTCAGAAGAAGACGCTGGATCCTAACCAAACTTAGTGGGAAGCAAAACTAAGTGTCTTACTTGGGGTTTTCGGTTACAGATACAATTTGTGATGTTTGTTTCTATTGAGAACAGTGGGCTCCTATATTTTTGTCGTCAATACATTTTTCAGAAGGGGTTGTCTAATTTCAACAAAACCTCCTTATTCTTGTCATTAAAAAGTTCACAGAAGCTGACTTCGAATCTTAACAAGATCTGATTGGAACTGTTCAATATATTCTGGCAGTCTGGCTTGTAATTAGACAAATGAAAGATATTTGGGTGCCATAACATCCACAAGCGCATCTCCCAAAGAGGCTGATTCTGGGACAGACCTCTTGCTGGTCAATTAGTTCAGTGAAGATGTGATGTCCCCTCTTGGTAAAAGTGCTTACTATAAGTATTTAGGGTCAACTTTCTTATTCTTCCTTAAAGGTGGAATCGATGCCAGACTGTTTAGGTTTATTTAGGATATTAACTGTAGCAGCTGATAAAATTTGGTTGAGATCCAACAAATATTCTCGGTAGATACCCTGATGACTAAAATTGGGTATATCCGATCTTCGTGCTCGACCGAACCTCTTGGGGGGGGGTGTTTTGTCGTCCGCATTGATGAATTTCTATTGGATCCTTGCTAAACTTCGTAAAGATTAGACCATGTCGCTTCTGTTGCTCCCCAACTACAGTATAGATCACATTTTCTGCAGCATATCTCGGGGTCTTGGTTCTAAAGGTCCAGTTAGTCTTGAAATCAGCTGAAGCCAATTGTAATCCTACCTGTAAACAAAGGGAATATGCGCCTAACAAAGGGAAAAGGGAATTTATGTGGGGAAATTGAGCCTAAAAATATCCTCCCTATTTTTGGACTATAGCAGTTATTTTTGTACCCCCTCAAGATTCTAGCTGTTTGTACCTATGGTAGCATTTATCTACCTTCCCCCCCCCCCCAGTGATTACTTGTATTTTATGCATTATTATTATCTTTGTTTTCTACAAATGATCTCATCAATTTATCTACTAATATTGTCTTTTTAGTATTGATTTCTTTCTTCACTGCCTTCACAGTCTATTCAAAGGTGATTTTCGTGTGACTTGTCCAAGAGATGAATGGGTTTTTGCGGACATGGATATCCTCAAGGAAGTCATTGCTCCTGCTATAAAAATGTCTCTGAAGCTGCACCAGGTATTTTGTTCCGCACTTCAATTCTTGTTTATTTTCTTTGAGAATTGTCATATGGCAATTTCTTGGAGAACATTTTAAATATGTATAACCAGCATTAAGATACGTGTCAAGTCCTGTGGTGGCGCAGTGGGTTTGACCTTAGCTTGGTAATACGGGACCCAGAGATCCAATCATGCTGCAGAAATGCACTGCAGGGCCGACACAGGGGCCTTAGTAGTCAAGAAGCGTCGTTAATCTGATACAATACAATACGTGTCAAAGGGTATCAGCCGCAAAGCAAGTATTACATTGCTGGTGAACAACGATAATCATGGGTCTTTTTTTTTTGCAAAAATACTCTATGTATTTGTGTCAATTATATCAATTAAATTATGTGTCGAAGGGTATGGGAAAATTTTAGAGTGAAATTTGGCACTACCATTGAAAAAATATCAACGCCATCTAGCGTTTGGAAGCTTTTTTTGCTCCAAAACTGCTGCATTATTTTCTTTTCAGACATTTCAAAATACAGGGAGGGTAAAGAGAGAAAATATCTGCCCCAAAAGCTCTAGCATCTTAAAATCAACTAACCTGCCTAACCCACTTGGTTTTTCCTAGCATTTATAGGCCAACTTTGTTTAGACTAGATTTTGAATACTACTTGAACATGACAGATGTTGATGAATTGTCACTTACTTAGAAATTTCACCCTTAGTTCTACTACCCTTCAGTTGAATTTTGTCAAAAGTCATATTTTCTTTGAAAATTTTTATTTTTCAATAAAGTCACCAAACTCTATGCTAAAGCTCTGGCTGCTAAGTTTTTAATGCTTATGTTGCTTTGTTAAGTCCCTGTAGATCCATCTATTACAATATTCTCATTCTATTTGATACATGTATGGAATTAGTTTAATGGTTGTAAAAGGCATAAAGCTAAATGACTCTACAAACCATATATTTAGATTGTTTACATTCAGCTTTTGGAAGGTTTTTGTTGAAGCCAGGCATATGTTCTGTTCATGTTTTTTTCTTGTTTTGTTTTAATTTTTCTGTTTTTTTTTTCTTTCCTGATTTGTACTCAATAGTGAAATATTTCGATTTAATTTTTTTATTATTGTTTTAAAAAGTAGAGCTGCGACAAAGAGTCAAACTTTAGCGTAAAGAGAAAGGCGCTAAGGAGGGGACAACCCCTTTCATATACGGAATAATTTCTGTTCGTTTTAAGTTTTAATGTCGCTCCTTACTTGCAGTAAAAAAAATGTTTTTTTTAAATTGCTTGTAAGATTGACAATGAAATCTGATCGCTTGAATTGGTTAAGTGTAAACTTTCACAAATGCTTGGTTGTTTTTTTATCTTTTTGTATCATAGCTATACATCAGTTTAGGATTTTTCAGCTTAATTTCAAGGATTTTTTGTGGCACTTGGTATTAACCAAGTGACATATAGCAATCGCAAATATTGTCGGTCTGTCGGTCCCGGTTTTGCTACTTTAGGCACTTTCAGGTAAGCTAGGACGATGAAATTTGGCAGGCGTATCAGGGACCGGGCCAGATTAAATTAAAGTCATTTTCCCGATATGGCCATCTGGGGGGAGTGGGGGGCCGATTAATTCGGAAAAAATAGAAAAAATTAAGTATTTTTAACTTACGAACGGTTCATCAGATCTTAATGAAATTTAATGTTTGGAAGGATATCGTGTCTCAGAGCTCTTTTTTAAATCATGACCGGATCTGGTGACATTGGAGGGAGTTGGGAGGGGAGAACCTAAAATCTTGGAAAACACCTAGAGTGGAGGGATCGGGATGAAACTTGGTGGGGAAAATAAGCACCTAGATACGTGACTGACATAACCGGAACAGATCTGCTCTCTTTGGGGTAGTAGTTCGGGAGGGGGGGTAGGCTAATTCTGAAAAACTGGAAAAAATGAGGTATTTCTAACTTACGAACGGGTGATTGGATCTCAATGAAATTTGATATTTAGAAGGATATCGTGTCTCAAAGCTCTTATTTTAAATCCCGACCGGATCTGGTGACATTGGGGGGAGTTTGGGGGGAACATAAAATGATGGAAAACGCTTAGAGTGGAGGGATCGGGATGAAACTTTGTGGGAAAAATAAGTAGAAGTCTTAGATACGTGATTGACATAATTGGAACGGATCCGCTCTATTTGGGGAATTGGGGGGGCAATTCTGAAAATTAGAAAAAAATGACGTATTTTTAACTTACGAAGGAGTGAGCGGATCTTCATGAAACTTCATATTTAGAAGGATCTTGTAACTCAGATCTCTTATTTTAAATTTTAACCGGATCCAGCGTCATTGGGGGGGGGGTACTGGAAATCTTAGAAAATACTTAAAGCGTAGATATCAGGATGAACTGGATGGTAAGAATAAAAACAAGTCTAAGATGCGTGGCTGACATAACCGGACTGGATCCGTTCTCTTTGGTGGAGTTTGGGGGGGGGGGTAATTCGGAGAAATGAGGTATTTGTAACTTACGAACGGGTGATCAGATCTTAATGTTAGAAGGATCTTGTGCTTTAAAGCACTTTATTTTAAATTCCGACCAGATCCTGTGACATTGGGGGGAGTTGGAGGGGAAACCAGAATTCTTGGAAAACGTGAAAATTGGGGTATTTTTATCTTACGAATAGGTGATCGGATCTTAATTAAACTTGATGTGTAGAAGCATCTTATGTCTCAGATGCTCCATTTTCGACTCGAATTGAATCCGGGGATACAGGGGTTGGAGGAGGGAAACAGAAATCTTGGAAGACGCTTAGAGTGAAGGGATCGGGATGAAACTTGGTGGGAAAAATAAGTAGAAGTGTTAGATACGTGATTGACACGATTGGGACGGATTTGCTCTATTTTGGGAATTGGGGGGGGGGGGTTAATTCTGAAAATTAAAAAAAAATGACGTATTTTTAACTTACGAAGGAGTGAGCGGATCTTCATGAAACTTCATATTTAGAAGGATCTCGTAACTCAGATCTCTTATTTTAAATCTTTACCGGATCCAGCGTCATTGGGGGGGGGGGGGGTGCCGTAAATCATAGAATATACTTAAAGCGGAGATATCAGGATGAAACTGGATGGGAAGAATATAAGCAAGTCTAAGATACGTGACTGACATAACCGGACTGGATCCGTTCTCTTTGGTGGAGTTTGGGGGGGGGATAATTCTGAAAAATGAGGTATTTGTAACTTACGAACGGGTGATCAGATCTTAGTGGAATTTGATATTTAGAAGGATCTTGTACTTTAAAGCTCTTATTTTAAATTTCGACCAGATCCTGTGAAATTGGGGGGGGGGTTGGAGGGGGAAACCGGAATTCCTGGAAAACGTGAAAATTGGGGAATTTTTATCTTGCGAATAGGTGATCGGATCTTAATTAAACTTGATGTGTAGAATCATCCTATGTCTAAAATGCTCATTTTCAACTCGAATTGGATCTGGGGATACAGGGGGTCGGAGGAGGGAAACAGAAATCTTGGAAGACGCTTAGAGTGGAGAGATCGGGATGAAACTTGATGGGAAGAATAAGCACAAGTTCTAGACGCATGATTGACATAATTGGAACGGATTCGTTCTCTTTGGAGGAGCTGGGGGGTGTTAATTTGGAAAAATTAGAAAAATTGAGGTATTTTAACTTAAGAACGGGTGACCGGATCTTAATGAATTTTGATATTTAGAAGGAATTCATATCTTGGAGCTCTTATTTTAAATCTCGGCCAGATCTGTTGACATTGGGGGGAGTTGGAGGGGGAAATCGGAAACCTTTGAAAACGCTTAGAGTGGAGGAATCGGGATGAAGCTGGTGGATAGAATAAGCAAATGTTGTAGATACGTGATTGACATAACCTTACTGGATTCGCTCTCTTTGGGGGAGCTGGGGGAGGGGTTCAGCGCTTTGGCGAGTTTGGTCCTTCTGGACGTGCTAGGACGATGAAAATTGGTAGGCGTGTCAGGGAGCTGACCAAATTGACTTGATAAAGTCGTTTTCCAAGATTTGACCATTTGGGGGGCTAAAGGGAGAGGAAAAATTAGAAAAAAGGAGGTATTTATAACTTACAAGTGGGTGATCAGATCTTAATGAATTTTGATATTTAGAAGGACATCGTGACTCAGAGCTCTTATTTTAAATCCCGACCGGCATTAAGCCTCTGATTTTCCTTTTAAATCAATCTATTGATTCTTAGAATTTTGTTAGAGCTCATACCATATGAGCTCTTGGCTCTTAGCTCTTATGGCATCGTCACAAGTGCCATATGAGCTCTTAGCTCTTGTTTGTTTTCGTGGTTTAATATGGCAACACGGACGAAAATGTGATATAACCCTCAAGAACGTGACTTTGAATAACCACACGAGTATTGGTAACCTTTTGCCCACTTAGTCGTTCACTTTATTATGCACTTTACGTATCATGAAGGTTGGTCTAAATTCTAGTGATTAACCTCTTTTTCAAAGAACTACTAATGGTTTATTCTTTGTAGGACCACTTTATGTCTCCTGACGATTATGATGACCACCAATGTCTCTTCGATGCTATAGAAAGTCATCAGAAAAATTGGTTTATTTCACACGAAGGAGATCCTGGCTGGAGATCTGCAGTTCTCTCTGGAGTGTCCTCACTTTTAGCATTGAGGTATTCTTTTCTTTTTCTCTTATTTCTTTCATTTTATTTCTTTTCTTTTTTCTGTATAGCCAATAGCAGTCTAGAATGACTGACGTCCAGAATTTATGTGAAAATTAGATTTCAATTGCAGCTGTAGCTCTGTCAAGCTACTTCCAATGACGGATCATTGCAGCACTAAGCCGCCTGCGATCGCTAGATTTGCACGCTCCACCACAATACGGCTCTGTTATTACTATTAAAGTTAATTCTTTTCAGGAAATCGGCTTTATTGCGTCAATCGCATTTAACAAGGAAATTTAATTTCACTTAAATGCCGACTGAAAACACTTTATCTTTCTTGGACTGAAAAGGAAAACAAATACTAATATTCTAATACTAAATATATAATGTAAAATAATCAATAATAATCTAGTAAATTATAAATGACGCTAAGAAAACCTAGATAATAATAACATAAAGGGAGGGGAATAAGAATAATAAGTTGGATAATTGATATGATTAGCAAAGAATATATTATTTCGGATTGAACGAATGATTTATTTAATGATTAAACTTATAGAGTATTCCAATATCTAATCTACAAAATACAGCACAAAATATCAGAAATCGAAAAAAAAATATACCAAATACCACAAAGGAACAAATAAAAACAATGAATAGTCTGGAGAATTGTGTCTACCCTAAAGACATTGTTATATGACTTTTGGACTATTGGTAACAAAACGGCTATCTCGCAATTTCAATTGAATGTGTTTTGGGAAAAGAGCATGTCAGGGAAGGGGCTAGTTGCTATCTATCATGTTTGACTTTTAAAAGGGAACTAGAATTATACATTTCAAATTAAATGAGTTCCTTCTAAAGTTCATACGACCACACCCTCCATAAAACCTTTTATGTCCCTGGGGCATGACTTATAACCCTTATCCCCAGACTTTGTTGGTCTGTCAACCCTAAATGGCTTATTATATGATCTCTAGACTATTTTTGAACAAATGGCTAGTTCAAAATTTTATTGGATGCATTTGTGGAAAATGAAACCTAGAGGGGGAGGGGCGCTGTGTGTCTGCCCCCGATCACTTTGACTGTTAAAAAGGGAACTGGAACATCTGATTTCCAATTAAATGAGCAGCCTCTGGAGTTTATACGACCACCCTTTCCATAAAAAGCTTATATGCGCTCGGAGCATACCTTATAACTCTTGCGCTGAACGCTCTGGGGGTTTCATTTCCAAAGACATAATTTCCAAATCTTTTAACTATGCTGAACAAAACGGCTATCCCAGAATTTTGGTTAGATGTGTTTTGGGAATTGATGGTCCTGCGGAGGGGGGGGGGGCTTGTTGTCCTCTAATGACTTTTGACTATTAAAAAAGGCCCTTTCAATTTCCAATCGAATAAACCTTTTTTGAAGTTTCTACGGCAAGCAATGGTCATATCAAAATTTCTATCAGATGCATCTTGAATCGTTAAAAGGTTTCTAGAGTTTCTGATTACCAATCCAGTGAGCCCCTCCGAAGTTTACACGAATACCCTTTCAATAAAAACGTCATATATCCCTAGGGTATAATTTACAGCTCTTGCCCCGAGGGTGGGGTTGTCATACTCAAGATATAATTTCCTGGTCCTTTAAGTACGTTGAACAAAATCGCTATCTCAAAATTCTGATTGGATGTGAGGAAACGGTGGGCGTCCAATCAATTTTGTCTATTAAAAGGGGCACTAGCCCCTTCAAGTTCCGAATCAAATGAACCAATTTAAAGTTTTTACGGCAACAAATTGACCATCTCAAAATTTCTATAAGTTGCATCTAGGGAAAATACCAGGTCTGTAGGAAGGGTATATACTCTCTGATCACTCTGATTCCTTAAAAGGGTACTAGAACTTCTGATTAGCGATCCAATTAGCCCCCTCCGAAGTTTATACGATCCTCCTTTCAATTAAAACCTTATATGCCCCCAGGGCATAGCTCTAGGGGAGGGATATCCTCAAATACATAATTTCCGGTTCTTTCAACTACGTTGAAGCAAATGGCTATCTCAAAATTTTGATTGTATGTGTTCGGGGACATGTCTGGCGAGGGAGGGGGGTTAGTTGCTCTCAAATCACTTTTTACTGTTAAAAAGCCACTAGCCGATTCAATTTTCAATCGAATGGGCCCTTTTCGAAGTTTCTATGACAACCTCTTCGATACGAAGTGCCCTGGTCTAAAACCAAAAAAAAAAGAAAAAAAATGCATAATACATTTTGTCCACATCGCTCTTTACCTAGGCAGCGCTATTGTGCTGCCTACGATAACATTAATATGAAGCATATCTGGGAAAGAAAACTCCTGTAATTTAAGTTGCAATTCGGTTCTTCCATTTTCAAAAAATTTGCTCTCAAAAAGATAATGATATAAACCCCCTTCATCACCACAAATACAAGCAGAACAATTACTTTTATTAATTCTAAATAAAAATGAATTTAATCTACAGTGACCAAAGGTCGCTTTAGATTATAAAGGAACAGTACATTGTCAAAAAAGTGTTTGCAGCTTGAAGAAGGTCAATTTAATCAGGAAAAAACTGAAGGGTCCAGGACTTAGCAGCTTAGCAGAATAACTCATACCGTTTCATATCTAGGTCTCTGCGTATAGTTTTCCGAGTTTCATTTATAGTATTAGAGGTAGAAAAGGGATTACAGAATACATGATTTACTTGCGACTTCGTATAATATTTATATGTTCATTTAATTTGTGGCTATTTGAATTATTCAGGGGTGGCCAATAATCAGGCCTTCCTCTCTTTGGATATCTAGTGAGAGTTATCTCTTTGGCTCTAAAGTTGATTGGAAGGGCATCCCACTAAAGCCATTATATCATTTTGGATTGTCATTCATGATACAGATCTGTTATTAGTACGAATTGATTCATGGTTTCGTAGAACAGGTTTGAAATATTGCAAGGTAAGAAGTGTAGGTCGTTATGTATAATCCGTCGCATATACAACTGTAGTTCCCGCAGTAACTATCACCAACATGCCAAAATGAAATAATGTTCAATCGCAACTTAATAAATGGTTAATCGTAAGTCGTAATACGTTTAATCTTAAATGAATGGTTAATAGAATAACATTTTTAATTCTTTTGCAAACTTTTGTCTTAATTTGTTATTTCATAAAAGCCGATGTTAAATACTCCAGCAGAACCTTTGGCTTAGAAAAGATTTGTGTTTTTTTTTGTTTTTTTTTTTTTTTTTCGTTTTTTTTTGTTGTTTTTTTTGTTATACCTTATCGCATAGAACCAAATAGCACCTATTTTAAATAATGAAACGGATTGGCAGGTGCTAAACCGCTCTTTGTGTCCCTGCAGTTCCACGTATTAATAATATTTTTTTTAAAAGAAAAAAATAATATTGAAGATAATAAAATAGACAAACAAAATAAAAATAAAATAAAACATTAAAATTAGTAATATTAAAAATTAATATTAAAATTAAAATTAAAGATTAATATTTTTTTAAGAAAGTGCCTCCACGGCAATAAAATCCGTGCTGTGGTATGGGTATGGGACAATATTGAAAAAATAGATGATTTCAAATAGAGGCTTCATAGAGTATTTATTGAGAAAGGATGACTATGTTACATCTTTGAGTATGAAAATTATGCAAGGATTTCTAGTCTGAACGATAGGGGGAGGTGGTTTGGCCCTGGATCCCACTCTATCCATCTGTTTTAGGCTTCATTTCTTCGTTAGTTATAACTTATGTTCTACTTTAGTTTGTAACTTGTTTAAGTAAATATTCACTTTGTGATTTAAATTCACTTCGTACCGTTTAGAGGTATTTTTGTTCTAATTAACTTTAAAATAAGAGATAGAGATCAGTACTGAATAATATAGAAAATACAAAACGCACATTCAAACACGCACATTCCAAAAAATATTAGTAATCAGAATCGTTACAATAGTAGTCTAGTAAAGAGCGATAAATTTCTCATACATTTTTTTTTCAGCCACTTCCTCAAGTTGGACGTCAAAATTTGGGAAGGAGCTCAGTTGATTCAAAATTGGAGGTTCTAGTGCTCTTTTAAGGGCTGACAGGGGCTATAGGGCAATATTTAGATGTGTTGTTAGTGAAACCAGTGTGTTGCATTGAATCCGGACCAATAGAGCCCCTCCTCCTTCAAGCAACCTTATGTAACAGAAATAAAGTTGTCAAATATGCTTTGATTTACATCTTATTTATAAGTAATAAATTGAAATGATTCCTAGGGTAGCTTCATTTCTTCGTTGAATAGTCAACGTAATTGAGAAATTTCTTTGTGAAATAGAGGGTGGGATAATTCAAGTTAAATTTTTGTCAAGATTTAAAGGAATGTAAATAAACTGTTTTAAAATCTTGTTGCATTATTTGATTGGGAATGGATATCCCCAAGAAATGGTATGACAAAACTTTTAAAAGAAGAAACAGAAAATTTAAAGAACCAATAATTCTAGAAGAAGGAGAAATTGAGCAAAAAATTGTGAACTGCATTTGTGTAAAAGTTTTTTCAGATTGAAATTGTGGATTTTTTGTAAAATTTTCATCTTTTTGTGTTGTCTTGTTTTATACATTAGAAGAGCACTAACTTTTTCCCTTTCTCCCTCCTTGTCTCCACTTTTTCCAAGTTATTTTGTCTTTTATTATTATCTTGCTGTATATTTAAGTTTATTATCATCGCTGTTCTCTCTCTCTCTCTCTCTCTC